>NW_027127298.1:40000-57500 GCF_037325665.1 Littorina saxatilis
TAATACATGTGTACATAGATCATGTCACAGTGATTAATCTTTTCATTCCCTGATAAATATATTGTGCTAATTTGGATATTTGACTGACATTTCCAGTAGAGAGAGAGAGAGAGAAAGAGAGAGAGAGAGAAAATGTGAGGGGCAAATAGTTGAGGTATAAAGTGCTGGTCAAGGACACACACACAGAGATATGTGTACACACGGCAACTCACTCATCATTCACCCTGGGTCGTAATTATACTTCACATTCAACCACACACTAAAGTTATAATAACCCGTTAAAGTATCCACTTAAACAACCAATGCAATGAATGCATAATGCATCAGTGAATACTATAATTATTACAGTGCTTATTCACCATCATACTACCAAATACTGTCATGCTAAACCATTCTTGTAAATCAAGTTTACCTGTGCATTGGAGCGACAGAGCCTTTAGTCTTGCCTCTAAGATGTTAGTTCGACAAGTGCTGTGAGAACGTGTTTAACTGGCGAAGTCGCGGCTCACCCTACACCGCCTTTGACCATTCATGTTTTCCACAGGTCGCAAGTGAATGCGTGGCTGTGAGAACGTGTTTAACTGGCGATCGAAGTCGCGGCTCACCCTATACCGCATTTGACCATTCATGTTTTCCACAGGTCGCACGTGAATGCGTGGCGATATGACTGACTCTATACAGGGGTTGTGCAGCCCCCCCCCCCCCCCCCCTGGCTTAAGCATGAACCTCCCAAACCTTTTTCGTTCAAGGTAAAAGGCTTCCTTTCCCTCCAGAAACATCAACAAGTCGCGTAAGGCGAAAATACAACATTTGGTCAAGTAGCTGTCGAACTCACAGAATGAAACTGAACGCAATGCAACTCGTAGCATCGTCAGTCCACCGCTCATGGCAAAGGCAGTGAAATTGACAAGAAGAGCGGGGTAGTAGTTGCGCTGAGAAGGAAAGCACGCTTTTCTGTACCTCTCTTCGTTTTAACTTTCTGAGCGTGTTTTCAATCCAAACATATCATATCTATATGTTTTTGGAATCAGGAACCGGCAAGGAATAAGATGAAAGTGTTTTTAAAATTGATTTCGAAAATTTAATTTTGATCATAATTTTCATATTTTTAATTTTCAAAGCTTGTTTTTAATCCAAATTTAACATATGTATATGTTTTTGGAATCAGAAAATGATGGAAAATAAGATGAACGTAAATGTGGATCGTTTTATAAAAAAATTAATATTTTTACAATTTTCCGATTTTTTTTTGTTTTGTTTTTTTTGTTTTTTTTTGTTTTGTTTAAAGTGACGTCTTTATTAAAGGAAATTTAATCACAACACTAAAGAAAATCAGGATCCCCTCGGTTCACGTTGATCTGTGCTGGATTCTTTTTTTTTTTTTTTTTTTATTCTCTTTTGGTGAATTTTTTTTTAATTTTTTTTACATACAATGATACATATAATTCTGTACATTACAGGACATCACTTAACCAAAAAGACAGATCCATATAACCGAAAAACACTTGAACAATTACAACATACATGGGGTGGGAGGATGGGTGGGGGGGGGGGGGGGGTGTTCAGAGCTTGGTGGTCGCAGTATCAGAAGGTTTTGAAAAAAACCAAACAAAAAAAAAATATATATATATATAAAAGGGTTACATCAAAATATGCATATACAGGCGCCAATCCTTGTAAAATTTATCTACTGTATTATTTACAACTGCGTTATACTTTTCACAAATAAATCTTTGCTTCAAATTTCTACTAAACGTCTGAAAATGAGGGGTCTTTTTGTTCATTTTGGAAATATATACATGGTGTTTGGCACAGATTACTAACACATCAAAAGCTTTATCGGTGACAACATTGTTCGCAACTCCAAGAAGAACCAGTTCTTTAGACAGTTTTAAATTGTCACAATGGGTGCAGTTCGCCTTTAGCCAATTTACAAATTCTATCCAAAAAGTCTGCACTTTATCACACTCCCAAAACATATGTAAAAGGGTTTCTTCATTTCTACCACAAAATGTACACAATGACGTATCCACAATTTTTCGCAAAAATAGAAACCGTTCTGTGGGCAAAATTCTGTACAATAGTCGGTACTGGAACCATCTCAGACAAGTGTCTTTTGTTGTTTTAAAAACATGTTGAAAAATAGCCTTCTTATCTAACAAACAGTCTAAGGATTCAGACCATTTTTGGATACATTTTGGGACCGTAACATGTTCATTCAGCTTTTTGTAAATAAGTTGTGTCTTACCTTTACAAATACATTTCCACACATTGGGCTCTGTCATAATAAAATGTTTATCAAATTCTAAGCCGATTTTTCTCTGATATTTTTTAACAGCCTGGATTACACCTTGGTACAATACAAAATCTCCTCGCACATTTGGATATTTAATTTTAAATGCATTATAGGATAAGTATCCATTTTGTCCCAAAATATGACCAATCTGAGCAATTCCATTGTCGATCCAGTTTTGAATGTACACTGTCTTTTTATCTCTGCGAATATTAACATTATAATGTAAACATTCTGATACAAAATCGTTAAAGGTTGTAGGGTCACATTTTCCGTGTAGTTTCTTATAATGTTTAAAAACATCGGTCCAAAACGGGTTTTCTATTCTCTGCATCAAAACATTTGCAAATTCCTCTCCTTTCGTATTAATTGTTATAACAGATGGACATGCTTTAGCCAATAATCTTGATATTAATCCAGTAAGACCAACAACTCTTTTTAACCAAACAATTTTTAGAGATGACAGAAAACTTTTCACGTCAACCATCTTTAATCCTCCATCTTCATAGGATTGGGTGACCGTAGTTCTTTTAATTTTATCTCTTTTTCCATCCCAAAGAAATTTGAAAAAAATATTATTTAACTCCATCATAAACTGTTCGTCTGGATCAGGTAAATTCGTAAACAAATGTGTCAATTTGGAAATAGCCAAGGTTTTTAGGACTGTTATTTTACCAAAAGGTGTCAGGTTCCTTCTGGTCCATGAATTCAGAAGTTTTTGAATTTCATTTAACTTATTTTTATAGTTAAGAAAAACAACCTCGGATACATTTACTGAGAAAATAACACCAAGTGCTTTAAAGTTATCCGGGTTCCAGGTAAAATTCATATCAGGCAAAAATCTTCTTTTGCAAAACTTTAAAGGTCCTAACCAAACAACATTTGTTTATCATAATTCATTCTCAGACCTGATAGTGATGCAAAAAATTGTAACACTTTTATACTTTCGCAAAATGATTGCTCTGTACCATCAAGAAATAGACTGGTATCATCGGCGAATTGTGACAATAAAATATTTTCGCCAAGAATATTCATACCACAAATCTTTTTGTTCTGGCGTACCATAAGAGACAATATTTCGGCACAAATCAAGAATAAATAAGGTGACAGCGGATCCCCTTGCCGGGTGCCTCGACCTACATTAAACCATGCTGAATACCGACCATTAACTGAAACACAGGACTTAATTTTGCAATAAAAAGTATAAATCCATCGTTTCATGTCATTTCCAAAGTTGAATTTGCTCAAAGATTTTTCAATAAATGACCAGGCAACACTGTCGAAAGCCTTTTCAAAGTCGACCATCAAAAGTAGGCCAGGTATATTATGTTTATTTGAGTAGAACAGGGTATCATATATTAATCTGACGTTTTCACCAATATATCTTCCCTTCAAGAAGCCTTTTTGATCATCATGAATCAAATTTGGCAAAACACGTTTAAACCGTTCTGCAATGCACGTTGATGCAACCTTATAAACCGTATTTAGCAGAGTAATTGGTCTCCAATTTTTCAAAAGTGTTTTATTTTTTCCCTCCTTTGGAATACATACTATAACGCCCTGTCTCTGAGTCACTGACATTTCTCCTTTCTCAAATCCACAATTTATAGACCGTAACATAAACTTTCCTAAGTCGGAATAGAAAAACTTGAAGAATTCCGCAGTGTACCCATCTGATCCTGGGCTTTTGTCGTTGTTTAATTTTTTAACAGCTTTGAGTAGCTCACATTGAGTAAGTCTACCTTCTAATTGTTTACTCTCATCATCTGTTAATACAGGATGAGTAAGGTTTTCATCAATCTCTTGATTTACCAGTTCGGCTTCTCTTGAAGTATATAACTCCTCGTAAAAAGTCTGTGCTTCTTTAACAATCAAGGCATTATCATGAATAACTTCACCATCTTCTTTCTGCAAAAAACACATGGACTTCTGGACAAACTGTCTTTTCTCCAAATTACAAAAATATTTTGTATTTTTTTCCCCTTCTCCAATCCACTTAGCACGGGATCTAATTATCATACCATCCACTTTTTTCTGTCTTATTTGACTTAACTCCTGTCGTGTTTGCTCTAAAAGTTGTATATTATACTCTGTCAAATTGCTTTCCAAAGTGTATATTTGAGAAAGAAGATCTTTTTCTTTTCTGTTATTTTCCTTTTTTTTATATGAGGAATATGAAATGCATTTACCTCTTATTTCCATCAATAACATCTCAAAAAACAACTGATCATCAATCAATAACTGTAAATCATCATCGTCAATCACATCAATATTATCCACATTATAAACAGGTAAAGCATATTGTATCTTTACATCAACAATAACCTTCTTCACAATATTTACAAATTCCATATCTGTCAACAGTGAATTATTAAACTTCCAAAAGGGTCTATCACGTTTAACAACATCAGTTCTAAAACTTACACCAACAATTGAGTGATCAGAATAATAACCTGGTGTAATATCAGCTTTCACAATCTCAAAACCTAACTGCTCTGACACAAGAAAATAATCAAGTCTGCTTCGCTGCGAACTATGGAACCGCCTCCATGTATACTGTCTCACATTAGCATGTAAGGATCTATATATGTCAATGAGATCATACTGCTCCATAAAATCGACAACTTTTCTCCTACTTTTCAGATTTTTAATGACCAAAGTCATTAATTAATGTCTAAGCCACCAAGCTGAAATGCAATACCGAAGTCCGGGCTTCGTCGGAGATTACTTGACCAAAATTTCAACCAATTTGGTTGAAAAATGAGAGCGTGACAGTGCCGCCTCAACTTTCACGAAAAGCCGGATATGACGTCATCAAAGACATTTATCCAAAAAATGAAAAAAACGTCTGAGGATATCATACCCAGGAACTCTCATGTCAAATTTCATAAAGATCGGTCCAGTAGTTTAGTCTGAATCGCTCTACACACACAGACAGACAGACAGACAGACAGACAGACAGACAGACAGACAGACAGACACACATACACCACGACCCTCGTCTCGATTCCCCCCTCTATGTTAAAACATTTAGTCAAAACTTGACTAAATGTAAAAAGGAGAAAAAAAAAGAATTAAATAAAAGAATTTGAAAATAAAGAAAAACTGATTCTCAGATTGCACAAGATTGCTCCATTTTCCTTGATTTTTATCAAAATTGTCCGGGGGGGCATGCCCCCAGACCCCCTAGAAGTCGGCCTTTGTCTTCTAAGTGACGGTTATGGAAAGTAGTAGGGTAATTTGTTGGCTCAGGTTGCACCACATCGGTCAATTGTCCTTGTTTTAATCTAAATTTGCCTTCTTAAATGCACTTTTGGGAAGGTGTATTAGGGGAAGTTTCTGGGCTCAGATTGCACCAGATTGCTCCATATTCATTGGGTTTTTTTTTTTTATCAAATAGGATGTTCGAATGCTTCGCGCTCTCAACTAAACGCTTCGCGTCGTCGAAATGTCCCTAAAAGAATTCTGGAACTCACCCCCCCCCCCCCCCCCCATTTTTTTTAATTAGTCTGTCTTGCACACTGAGTTGTATCATGCTATTTTGAAGTATATGGGTCTTTTTACAATAATTCGTGATGTCCTCTTCACTGGTCCATATTTGGCGGTCAGGCTCCTAATATGGACCAATTGTTAATGTTTCTGTATCTTATTTTTTTCTGAATGTCTATCAAAACTAATTCGCTCTAATTAGGCCCAACAACCAGGCCCGAAAGGAAGCTTCTTCGCAAGAAAACAAGCTAGTTATCAGCGTGAAATAAAAAATGGTCCATTACCCTATTTGGGCACTTTCCCCTATGCAGGGACGATTCATTTGATCATGGATGAAAAACTGCATAATTATCATGTAGGGACGATTCATTTGACCCTGATGGTAAATTGCATGTTATGTGAGGACGATTCATTTGAATTTCAATCATTTTAAGAGACTTCAGGGCCTTTCTGCCCCCCCCCCCCCTCTCACTGCCTCCGCAGCCGTCCTTTTTGTTTTCAGATGTTTGTGCTCAGTTAGATATCTTGTACCGACATCTGAAGAAGAATGAAACACGATTTATGCCCAGTGAGCCCTGAGTAACCCAAGGTTATATTAGAGCTCATTGGTATTTGCCGGGGGACATCCGGTCTATATGTTCTATCCGGTCTATCCACCAATCGTTAGATCTCCTCATGCGTCATTGGCTAGCTGCTGTCAACCCTTGCCCATATGCGGACAGACCCCCCCCCCCACACACACACACACACACACACACACTCATCCCCTGGGAAGCTCTTCTTCTCGTGCTTCTGGAGGATGAGTCTTTTTTAATTGACGTCGCGTCATTATTTCATTCTATTTTATCGATTTGTGTTTTCCTGATTCAGTCTGATATATGACACAGTGTAAACAGACATGTATTTAAATACACACACGCCCAATTAGTGCTTATTCAAAGATAGTGAGAGGGGGGGGGGGATACACAGGCAAGTGAGAGAAAGAGATAGAGTAAAAGAGAGAGAGGGTGGATAGGAAGATGGAGGGAATGAGTGGAGAAAGAGTGGCGGGGGAAGGGGGGGGGGTTAGAAAGGTAGGGTGGGAAATGTGCCTTGTATAGGATTGTTTTAGCGACGTATGAACGACGTGACGACCATCAGTGCATGAATAGCGCAATACTTACACTGATATCACGCAACCATCCATGTCTCAGTCTTTATAATAATAATAATAATAATAATAATAATAATAATAATAATAATAATAATAATAATAATAATAATAATAATAATAAAGTGTATTTATATTGCGCCTATCCCTTACGAAAAACAAACATATTTGGCTCTAAGCGCATTACAACATGTGTAGAGACTTGGTACAATCAAGTCTGACAAATACAATAACACAATATACAGTCGATCTCTTAGGTAAAACTGGGAAAAGCAGCTTCGACATTTCAGTAAACACTGCTACTAAAAAATCCTCTAACAATGCATACTGCTTTACAATATGCATTTATGTATAAATATAGTTAAAGAACATCGAGTTAATAGGAATTAGATAAAACTATCTAGCGAACGACGAAGAAGAAGAAGAATAAAACTATCAATGTCAATGACAATGTATAACAAGTCACGTCATTCAACGTAAATGGCCAAAGAACAACAACAAAGCAATGATGATAAAACATATACTCAATGGCTAATAACGAGGCAGAACTAAATAGTATCGACACAAGATTAAAACAAAACAGATTCCTGGAGACACATTTATACATGTATCAAATAATCAATATACAAAATACAGCCCTCGCACACTCGCACACACATATGGAAAGCCGTTTGGCTCATAACCATTACACGTGTAATAAATCATAAATACACGTGTAATAAATAATTAATACACGTGTATTTATTTCTTATTGCACGTGTAATTTATCTTTTTTCTTATGCTATGGAATAGCATCATGATTAAATACACGTGTAATAAATATTTCATACACGTGTAAGAAATGATTAAATACACGTGTAATAAATGATATTTCATGCACGTGTAAGAAATGTTTATTACGCGTGTATTTAATCATTTCGTACACGTGTATGACATTTTTATTACACGTGTATTGATCATTAATTACACGTGTATTAATTATTTATTACACGTGTACCAGAGACATAGATATATGTATGTATGTCTCTGACGTGTACTAATCATTTTTTACACGTGTAATGGTTATGAGCCAAACGGCTTTCCATACACATACGCCAAGGCACCAGTGTTGTCGCACTCATACACCGCGACAGCAATCGCGCGCACGTACAAGGAAAAAACAGACCCGCACGCCCATTTTCAAACACGGAAATAAACAAAGAAACAGGCACATGAAATAGCAACCCGCCGCCAGCCGGCCCACAGCGCGCCACGATGGCAAGTGACCCCTCTCCTCAATGTGGCAGATACTGAACAGGCTAGGGGTTGAAGTATTGCCGGAACTGAGAGGTGTGTGTGTGTACGTATATATGTGTGTGTGTGTGTGTGTGTGTGTGTGTGTGTGTGTGTGTGTGTGTGTGTGTGTGTGTGTGTGTGTCTCCCTCCCCCCTCTCTATCTCTGGTTCTTTGTGTCTCTCTCTCCCTCCCCCCGCTCTCTCTCTATCTCTGGTTCTGTGTGTGTCTCTCTCTCTTCCTCTCTGTGTCTCTGTCTGTCTGTCTGTCTGTCTGTCTCTCTCTCTCTCTCTCTCTCTCGGTCACACACACGTACGCATAGCGCACGCAGCACGCATACGCGCGCATGCTCTCTCTCTCTCTCTCTCTCTCTCTCTCTCTCTCTCTCTCTCTCTCTCTCTCTCTCTCTCTCTCTCTCTCTCTCTCACTCATTTCATTTCCAACTGATAATCAAGGTTTAAAAAGAAGAATCATACAGCTTTGGGGATAATATTCTGGGACTGCCTCTACTGCGTGGACGACACGTAATCATTAGTTTGACGTGACGTGTGAATTTACAAGGGCTCCATATGCATAGCTGTGGCAGGAATCTTCGGATAAATCAACTCCGGATCAGTACTCTTGGGAACGCTCGGATGAATCCTCGGACTGACGTCCTAAAATCCGGCTTCTTCGGAAATGAGTATCACTAGTCGAGTCCATTCATACGATGTTTCTGATTTAGCGAAGTGGCGGATCGGAGTTTTGCGGCGCTAAAATTAGAACAAGGAACCGAAGAGCTTGGAGCCGTGGTGGGATAGTTCGCATTAGTGGGGTTGGGCGGAGTCAATTATAGAAACACGGATTTGACTGACTGATATATAAGACAAGCAGTATGAAATATGGACAGATCGAATCAAGTCGCTACGAGACTTAAGAAATAGAACAGGAACGAGAAAGCTACAGATACTGAGTGTACGACATTTGGATCGCTACTCAGAGTATTTGACACATATTGGAACTCATCACAGTTGAAAGTCTTTGACCGATTGCCTCATTTTTGTGCGCCAAAATTCCAGTGCCTGAAGACAGTTTTATATTGCTGTACTGAGATATTTGACCAAGAATTTAAGCTACAATAATGGTAAGGATGTTTTTTTTTATATTGTTTCTTTACTTTTTGTCCTTCACTTTTATCTTCTTGTTCTACAAAAAATCTCCCTTTCTTATTCATTTTCTTCCCCTTTCTTTTCTTTTTCTTCTTTTTCTTTGTTGTACTGAAGTGTGTTGTCGCGGGTGTGTGTGTGTGTGTGCGAGTATACATTTGCATCTGGTTATACAAAGTAAGATATCGCGTGCTTTTAACTCAGTCCTGAATTGTCTTCAACTCAAGTAAATAAAAAGTTGCACCACCGTATTTTTTCCAGGTAAGCTTACCGCGAGATAGTGTTTGTATTGAAAAGAGGCAATTCTCATTATTATAGCGATACATAGATGACCCCTTTTGTAGACAAGGACCTGCCTAGTCAATTTCACCTCACCAGAAGCGGAGTATAACGGCTATAATTATTGTTTTGATTGACATTCAAGCGAAAATCACAGATGTGCCTAATTGGTCGAACGTCAGTTGCAAGTAGCCGTTTGGAGTTTGTGTGTGTTTTATTTTTCATTTATTTATTTATTTATGTATGTATTTATCTATTTACTTATTTCTTGATTGATTGATTGATTGATTGATTGATTGATTGATTGATTGATTGATTGATTGATTAATGAAGTTATTTATTTATTTGTTTGTTCGTTTTTTTGTTGGTTTGTTTATTTGTTTGTTTGTCTATTTGTTCATTTAAAAAAAAAAAAAAGTATTTATTTATTGTTGACTGATTCGTACAATAATGTTTGATCACCTCAATTTGAGATATTCATGTTGTGGCTGACGAGACAATGGAACATTGTTTTTGTGTTGTTGACTTGACTCGTCTGAGTTTGACTTGTTCTCACCGGCATTGACTGTGTGTTTCAGATGAATGTGTCAGTGTGGTTAATGTCACTGGTGGTGGTGATGGTGCTGGCGATGGAGGGAGTGTCCGCACAAGACTGGCTTGAGAGGTGGCAGAAAAACAACGGCAACGGCAACATCAAGAAAGTGTCCGACTCCTTCCAGCCTACAGGCGTTCTGGACATGGTACGTGTCTGAAGCTCTGTGTGTGTGTGTGGGGGGGGGGGGGAGAGGGGTGTGCGAGCGTGCGCGTGTGTGTGTGAGTGTGTGTGTGTGTGTTTGTGTGTGTGTGTGTGTGTGTGTGTGTGTGTGTGTGTGTGTGTGTTGACAAGCGTATGAATGCTTCCAGTCCAAAGACGTCCTGGAATCAAGTTAAATGGATAGGTTGCATTTAAATGCATGTCTGTCTGTCTGCATGACTGTCTGTCTGTCTGTCTGTCTGCGTACGTCTGCTGATGTCTTTGTTGGAGCGTCTGCTTGTTGTGTACGTCTCTTCTGTCCTGATTTTGTCACTTAGAAAAAAAAAACCCTGAGCTCCCTTTCTCTGCCTTTTGTCAGATCTTTTCCATTTAAAGTGTGAAGAACTATGAACATAAGCAGAGAGATGACGTTTCCATAGTAACTTACGTTTTGCCTTTTCTGTATGTTGCAGCTGGGATACGGAACATTCGGCAGAAGAAGTGAGTATTGTTTTACCTTTTTTGTTTACTGTACCATTTACCACAACAACCACAACCACCACCACAACAACAACAACAACAATAAACACCACCATCACAACAACAACAGCAACAACAATAAACAAACAAAAACAGTTAGCACGAAGAAGGCAGTAAAACTGATCGCAAATTGACTTGACCAGATTATAAACAGTTAAATTAACGCGGGTATTACGGTACGTAGTCCATATTTAACACAAGATGCGATTCACGATCATAAACCTTACGAGTGTATCTCTTCAAATCAGATGTTGGATTTTCCCCTAACGTAAACGGCTGTGTACTTTGTATTTTGCAAAAAACACTTAGTAATATTTTGTCACCGATAAAGGAAGGGGGGGGGGGAGAAACAATAATTTTAAAGATGGATATATTCAACTCAGTACAGCTTCAGTCTATGAGCGCATGGAGATATTGTGTGAAGAAGTCTGCTAACAATTGACTTCTTCCTACAGGTAGACGCAGCGCGGAAGTTGAACACAAAGTCGACGGTACGGTTAAAACGTCGGAAAGTGACAAAACCACGACGTCGGAGACTGACAAAACCACGACGTCGGAGACTGACAAAGCCACGACGTCGGAGACTGACAAGGCGTTACAGCAATGGCGCTTGATGTGTCCTGTCATCAATGCCAACACTGACATCGACACTGAGCAGGGGCCTGGTCTGTCCATAAAGACATTCGACACTGTCTTCCGCATCGCTGACAGTAAGTATTTTACCTGTTCTTTGATTTTTAGTTTATTTTATTTAAATCTAAACAACAAGATGGCTGTGTGTGAGATTATCATTTAATTTATTTATTTCACCATTTTCTTTTTTTCTTTTTTAATCTTTTTTTGGTGCTTACTTTTTGATTGATTGAATTTTTTTTAAGGTTGTAATTTCAATGCTGGTTGACATAAAACTGTGCCTGTCAGGAAATCAAATATCAGTGAATGCATCAGATTTACCAGACTGTGAGGTGACCACATCCAATCCTGTTTGATAAGCATCACTGAAAACTGAAATGAAATTGCATTGTCTACCATTGCATTTGTCAAAGGACATTGAGAAGAAAAAAACTTTAACTACGGATTAATAAGCCACGCGGCAGACTAAACGTAAATTGAAAAGGGACGCTTGTTGTAAAGTTTCTGTAAAGTCTTAGCCTACCCATCCAAGTGATATGAATAGAAATTAAGCAAAGAACCAGAGAGTTCAGCATTCTCTGCGTAAGACAGTTAATCACGAATGTGAAGTTTTGTAATGCCGTCACAAATGTCAAGCTCTCAGTGTTGTACGTAAAGTTGGCTTTGATCCTTACCTTGGAAATCCCCAAGCATTTCAACATACTTTCCTTGTTCAGGGTGTGGGTTTGTCAACAATTGTGTTGCCCTGTAATTACTGTTTTATTAGCCTTACCTTTCCCCCTCCCCGGCGTTCTCACCACAGCTGTCGTGTTTGTATCTCAAGGAAGTAGGCTTATGTCTTGTTACTCTCCATGCTTACATTGGGTTGGGTTTTTTCTTTTTATGCTTTTTTGCTTGTCAAATTGAAAAGAGGCATTTTGATGCATAAATTAAATTAGATTAAATTAAATTAAATTGAATTAAAATGAATGGAATTGAATCAAAATAAAACAGAGTTTTATAACCAATTTGTTGGCCTATTTTCCCCTCCCTTTTGCTTAAATAAACCCAGGAAAACAAGACTAGCTGCTGATGTTTCAACATAACGAGTACTTCGTTTTGTCAATTTAATGTTCCGTAAACTTAATTTACTTTTTTATATTTGCTTTATTTTCTTTATTTTTGTGCTGAATAGTATATACTTGTACAAGAATGAAATACAGTGTATGATGTGACGTCACCCCGCTAATCATTCCCTATTGTCTCTTTCAGAAAACAAAGATGGCAGAATCGACGCTCAGGAGCTTGACTTGTACGAGAAATTAATTGGTAAGTACTCTGTAATAATAGATTATCCTGTGTTCACGTTCATCCTTCATTATGCAGTGATACCTGCGGTGTCCTGCCCTTTCGAGGAGAGGACACCTCCATGAAAGGACAATTTCCGTTGTCCCTTTGTGTCTATATCACCTTGACAAAGTATACCTGTCATGACAGGCTACCCGTAATGTAGGGACAATCTCTGTTGTCCTCAGTTTTGTGTGTATTACCTTGGCCAAAGTTTACGTGTCATGACAGGCAATCTGTAATGTAGGGACAGTTTATGCTGGTTAAAAGGGTATCTTTCATCGCAGATACCACTGTGATAACCCTATTGTCACCTGCATGGGTGTTTGGATCACATAAGTTAATCCCTTTCTTTAGTATTAGATATTGAGTAAATTACTAATCCGTCGTTTTAGATGTCGCTGACTTACTTTTTTTTTAGGATAAGTGGAGTTGTAGGTAGACTTGTCACTTTGCCTGTCAGTGATTTTGATAAAAACTGACTGTTTGACTGAAATGTTTGTTCATTTAGTGGTAGCTAGTTGATTGTTTGGGTACTGTCGTGACTTTCTTTGTAAACGTGAAGTGAGGTGTGTTTGGTAATTAGAAGATTATGGCTATATCATTGTGTCATTAGTCAGTCAGTCATCTCTGGATGAGCATGTTTAGTCAAACGAACTGACCCTGTGCCCTTACCCACTTGCTCTGGTATGTTTGATGGCTTATTCACCATTTAAGGGTTTCTTCTATTTACAGAGGCTTACGAGTTATGCAGAATGCTGGAGTAAACTTCAAGACACGACATCTACGATCCGTCAATCCCCTAGAACAAGCCGTCCACGTCAAAATGACGAAATCTTGGCCCTAATGGGTCTTACCAAAACGTGCAATGATGTCAACTCTTCTCCCGGAAGTTAGAAACATGCATTCTGGCTGGTCAATTTTTAAGCACGCTTCCTGATTGGTCCGTTTTCCCCCATTCAATGGAGGTTACTGTGTCACACGTACCCGGATCCTCTTTCAAGTTAAACACCTTTCGCTGGACTTTTCGACAAGAGGATGGGTAGAGTGTGTGATGTGCAGGAACAGGGGAATTTTATGAGGGACCAGCCATTCATGGCAGGATAATAATCACAACATCTCCACAGTGTTTGCTGAATGATCCAGACTGAAAAGTCTTCGGTAATTGTGTTAGTTAGTTAGTTAGTTAGTTAGTTTTGGAAGACTGGCTAAATAGCGTTGTGAGGTATTGACATTGGATTGACCTTCACTGTGTGTTGGGTGATGGGTAGGGAGGGAGGAGAGAGAGAGAGAGAGAGAGAGAGAGAGAGAGAGAGAGAGAGAGAGAGAGAGAGAGAGAGAGAGAGAGAGAGAGAGAGAGAGAGAGAGAGAGAGAGAGAGAGAGAGAGAGAGAGAGAGAGAGAGGGCCATTCAATATTTTACAACTGTTGACATCTATATAGCCGTATTGATGTGGTGCTCTGGTGTTTGTGATTTTTCTCTGTCTATACTGACAATCAGAATACACACGTTTTGTCTGTGAGACGCTGATTTAGTGTGAGAGACAGAGAGCGAAGGTGGAGGGGGCAGAGAGAGAGAGGGAGAGAGAGGGGGGGTGGGGAGAGAGAGAGAGAGAGAGAGAGAGAGAGAGTTGTGAATTGAGTAGTTTTTTAATTGTTTACACTTAGATAGATGTGTTTATATATTATGCTCTAGTGTTCGTGATGTTTAATTCCAAAGTGACAACATTCTTATTCTTCTGCGTTCATGGGCTGAAACTTCCACTTTCACTCATGCTTTTGCACGAGTGGGTTTTTACGTGTATGACCGTTTTTACCCCGCCATTCATGCAGCCATACGCCGCATTCGGGGAACAAAGTGACAACCAAAATGCATAATATTTGACTGTGAGACACTGTTTCATTTTACAGGTTCTCTACTTAATGCCATTTTAAAAACCATTGTTATACCACATGAGGAGACACTTTACACTCTCAGTTTACCGCTTCTTTACGAAGCCGTCATACATTGTATTTGAGTTTACCTTTTTGTTTTTGTTGTTGGTCTTGTTCATTGTTGTTGATGTTTTCTTTGTTGTGCTTTTTTATTATTGTTCGTTGTCCTTGATGATATTGCTGTTGTGACGGGTGAAACAAAGATGATCTCATTGTGTTTTTGAGAATGTAATTCTTGATATTTGTTGATATTTGCTTTTACAGTGCTAATAAAATGTTACCAAATTTTACATAAACAAAGACTTCACCAAATACTTACGCGAGAGGGAGAGAGAGAGAGAGAGAGAGAGAGAGAGAGAGAGAGAGAGAGAGAGAGAGAGAGGCAGAGAGTAAAAGACAGAGAGAGAGAGATGGATGGATGATTTATCGTCATAATCAATGAGTATTGACAATTTTCAGACAAATGAAATTGGTGTATAAAACTGAGTTAATATATTTCTGGAAAGCTGAACAACGCAATGCGTCTGTGACTGGTGAAGAAGCAGAGCTGGAGCTTTTTGTATTGTTTGTCGTTGGTTTTATTACACACGCACTCACATACGGTCAACAAAATGTTGCATGTTCCTGCTTGACAAACAAATGCCTGCATACATGTGTGCACGTTCGAACGTACGAACATTCATACCTGTGCAAACAATCTGCCACTTCAAGTTCAACACCCAAACCCCACACATTCCTCCAAAAGGAGTCTGAAATATAATACTGGCATTTGTGGTATTGAACGAGGACCGTACCTCAACTTCCATTGTCTAGTGCATGTGGGTCTCATGTTGTACGTGTGAAACCACTTACTTAAAAAAGAAAAAATCTTGTAAGCTTATCGAACAATTATATTCTTAAACAAACTGGTTAGAATAACAGATTTAGGAGAATGCAATGCAAGGAACATCTTTATCTAATTCGGTCTATGCTTAGATCTAGAAAAGCACCCTGTTACGGCACATATTGTCGCCCCTGCATATATTGTCGCCGGCGACAATATGTGCCGGGACGACATTATGTGCCGTCTTATGCGGCACATATTGTCGCCCCTGCATATATTGTCGCCGGCGACAATAAAAAAAGCGACCTTGGCGGCTCATATTGTCGTCCCGGCACATGTTGTTGGCCGTTCGTGCGCTTATCTTCTATTCGAAAGTGTATGTGTGTGTGTGTAGGTGTGTGTGTGGTTGTGTGTATGTGTGTGTGTGTGTGTGTGTGTGTGTGTGTGTCTGTGTGTGTGTGTGTGTGTGTGAGAGAGAGAGAGAGAGAGAGAGAGAGAGAGAGAGAGAGAGAGAGAGAGATAAGATAAGATAATTCTTTATTTACGAGGGTGATGGAGTAAGCATGTGAATAATTGCTTTTTATATTTAGTCAAGTTTTGATTTACATCATGCCCTCGCCCGTGAGGAAAACAATCTAATCAAATAAACAATGTGAGTAAATTAACAATTTGTAAACACACACACACACAGAGACAGAGAGAGAGAGAGAGAGAGAGAGAGAGAGAGAGAGAGAGAGAGAGAGAGAGAGAGAGAGAGAGAGAGAGAGAGAGAGAGAGAGATAGAGAGAGAGAGAGAGCGTGCGTGCGTGCGTGCGTGCGTGCATGAGCGAGCGTGTGTTAGTGCGTTTGAATGCGCGCGCGTATATGTTCGCGTGTGCGTGTGGTTGCGTGCGGATGTCTGTTCAGGTTTTTTCATCTCTTGCGCCGTCTAGGGGTATGGAAAAAATACAACAGAACGCGACTTTACCACAAAAACAGTGTGTGATGTGTGTGTGTGTGTGTGTGTGTGTGCGTGCGTGCGTGCGTGCGGCACGTGCGTGCGTGCGTGCGTGCGTGTGTGTGTGTGTGTAAGTGTTTGCAGCGACCCTCAGTGCATATTTGTCGCCACTTCGTATATTGACGTCAGTTGTCTTTTTATATTTAGTCAAGTTTTGACTAAATATTTTAACATCGAGGGGGAATCGAAACGAGGGTCGTGGTGTATGTGCGTATGTGTGTGCGTGCGTGCGTGTGTGTGTGTGTGTGTGTGTGTGTAGAGCGATTCAGACTAAACTACTGGACCGATCTTTATGAAATTTGACATGAGAGTTCCTGGGTATGAAATCCCCGAACGTTTTTTTCATTTTTTTGATAAATGTCTTTGATGACGTCATATCCGGCTTTTCGTGAAAGTTGAGGCGGCACTGTCACGCCCTCATTTTTCAACCAAATTGGTTGAAATTTTGGTCAAGTAATCTTCGACGAAGCCCGGGGTTCGGTATTGCATTTCAGCTTGGTGGCTTAAAAATTAATTAATGACTTTGGTCATTAAAAATCGGAAAATTGTAAAAAAAAATAAAAATGTATAAAACGATCCAAATTTACTTTTATCTTATTTTCCATCATTTGCTGATTCCAAAAACATATAAATATGTTATATTCGGATTAAAAACAAGCTCTGAAAATTAAATATAGAAAAATTATTATCAAAATTAAATTGTCCAAATCAATTTAAAAACACTTTCATCTTATTCCTTGTCGGTTCCTGATTCCAAAAACATATAGATATGATATGTTTGGATTAAAAACACGCTCAGAAAGTTAAAACAAAGAGAGGTACAGAAAAGCGTGCTATCCTTCTTAGCGCAACTACTACCCCGCTCTTCTTGTCAATTTCACTGCCT
>NW_027127299.1:0-15387 GCF_037325665.1 Littorina saxatilis
TTACCCTACTTATGAGTATCTAGTCTGATACTCATAAGTAGGGTAACTCCTTATAGTTAAATTGAGGTGAGTATTCTTAGAAATAGTCATTTTACTTGTAAAAAATACATTTTTAGAGTCCTTTATTAGTTGTTTAGGAAAGATTCCTCCCCTATCTGTTCTTCCACAGAAACTACTTGACAGGTGTCTCAATTCTTTTCCTCAGAAACGTATGAACGAATTTTCTATCTTACAACTTTTGGCTCAACACTTTTTCGTTTGCATTCCTTTTTTATATTTAGTCAAGTTTTGACTAAATATTTTAACATCGAGGGGGAATCGAAACGAGGGTATGGTGTATGTGCGTCTGTCTGTGTGTGTGTGTGTGTGTGTAGAGCGATTCAGACTAAACTACTGGACCGATCTTTATGAAATTTGACATGAGAGTTCCTGGGTATGAAATCCCCGAACGTTTTTTTCTTTTTTTTGATAAATGTCTTTGATGACGTCATATCCGGCTTTTCGTGAAAGTTGAGGCGGCACTGTCACGCCCTCATTTTTCAACCAAATTGGTTGAAATTTTCGTCAAGTACTCTTCGACGAAGCCCGGGGTTCGGTATTGCATTTCAGCTTGGTGGCTTAAAAATTAATTAATGACTTTGGTCATTAAAAATCTGAAAATTGTAAAAAAAATAAAAATTTATAAAACGATCCAAATTTACGTTTATCTTATTCTCCATCACTTGCCGATTCCAAAAACATATAAATATGTTATATTCGGATTAAAAACAAGCTCTGAAAATTAAATATATAAAAATTATTATCAAATTTTTTTCCCCGAAATCAATTTAAAAACACTTTCATCTTATTCCTTGTCGGTTCCTGATTCCAAAAATATATAGATATGATATGTTTGGATTAAAAACACGCTCAGAAAGTTAAAACGAAGAGAGGTACAGAAAAGCGTGCTATCCTTCTCAGCGCAACGAATACCCCGCTCTTCTTGTCCATTCCACGTGCACTGCCTTTGCCACGGGCGGTGGAGTGACGATGCTACGAGTATACGGTCTTGCTGCGTTGCGTTGCGTTCAGTTTCATTCTGTGAGTTCGACAGCTACTTGACTAAATATTGTATTTTCGCCTTACGCGACTTGTTTTTATACTGCGAATCATAGATTGTCTAAATCGTAGTAGGGCTCAACTTCTTGTTAGTGCACATTGCTCAGAAAAAACAAGAAGAGAGAGAGAGAGAGAGAGAGAGAGAGAGAGAGAGAGAGAGAGAGAGTGAGAGAGTGAGAGAGAGAGAGTGAGAGAGAGAGAGAGAGAGAGTGAGAGAGTGAGAGAGAGAGTGAGAGAGTGAGAGAGAGAGAGAGTGAGAGAGTGAGAGAGAGAGAGTGTGAGAGAGTGAGAGAGAGAGAGAGAGAGAGAGAGAGAGAGAGAGAGAGAGAGAGAGAGAGAGAGTGAGAGAGAGATAGAGAGGGAGAACTCAGAACTCAGAACTCAGAAACTCTCAAAGAAAGGACGAAGCACTGAAGGTGTCTTAATTGCGAAAATCAAATTTCACCGAATGACATGAACTTTGTTTCAGATGAAGCGTAAAATCGGCGGCGGCAGTGGTGCTTACACTCGAACAATCAGCATTTGTTGAATAAAAAAAAATAATAAAAAAAAACCGTGACGTTGATTTGATGAATATTCTCATTTCTTTGTTTCACTAATTATTGCTGTGTTTTCTTCTTTGATATGAGATCAATAGCTCTGGTTTGGTATGAGATCAATAGCTCTGGTTTGGTATGAGATCAATAGCTCTGGTTTGGTATGAGATCAATAGCTCTGGTTTGGTATGAGATCAATAGCTCTGGTTTGCACACACACTGACAATTATCAATTCAACACTCATGAGCACTCGAAAGCACCCAGACAAACGGACAGAAAAACAGAAAAACAGAAAGACAGATCGGCCAACCAACAAGCAAAGAACTTACACTATCTCTCTGTCTCGCTTTCGTTTTCTTCGGCTCTCTGTTTTTCTGCCTGTCTCTTAGTCTCGTGTCAACCCTACATCTACCTCCATGGCACTCTTACAAACACACATTCACACAAACACACACACCAAAACACACAAACACACAAACACACACAAACATACACACACAAACACACACACACACACACACACAAACACACACACACACACATTAACACACACACAAATACACACGCACACAAACACACACAAACACACACACACACACACACACACACACACACACACACACACACACACACACATTAACACATACACAAACACACACGCCCACACACAACACATACGCACACACACACCAAAACACACACACATTCACGGACACACACACACATCCCAGCCAGCAAGACATTAGCGGCCGATAATCGGCCGAACACCCTTCAAAAAGTCGGGCCGGTGACGTCAAAACATACGACGCGGGTGTTGGCCCGACTAACTTTTGCAAAGAGGCAACGAGGCGGCCGACAGGCGGCCGAACACCTGCACTATGGCGGCACGCATCCGGTCCGATGTTAATCGGCCCGATAACTTGTTGGACCTGCGGCCCGACACCTTATGCCGACATCGGGAAGATATCGATTTCAGCGGGAAGACATCGGGACGATGTCGGCATAAGGTGTCGGGCCGCAGGTCCAACAAGCCATCGGGCCGATTAACATCGGACCGGATGCGTGCCGCCATAGTACAGGTGTTCGGCCGCCTGTCGGCCGCCTCGTTGCCTCTTTGCAAAAGTTAGTCGGGCCAACACCCGCGTCGTATCTTTTGACGTCACCTGCCCGACTTTTTGAAGGGTGTTCGGCCGACTATCGGCCGCTAATGTCTTGCTGGCTGGGCATGCAGCTACAGATACAGCAGTATGTACCACCCCCCCCCCCCCAAGTGTAACAGTGCAAAATTCACTTACAGCTACAGCAGTACAACCCCCCCCTCCCCCCAGTGTTACAGTAGACAACAAACCTACAGATACAGCAGTGTGTACACCCCACCCCCCCGTTTGTAACAGTGCAAAACACATCACCAGCTACAGATACAGCAGTATGTAGAACCCCCCTCCCCTACCGCCCTCACTGTAACAGTACAAAACACACCTACAGCTACAGCCGTATATACACCCCCCCCCCCCCCCCTCAGTATTACAGTATAAAACACACCTACAGCAACAGATTCAGCAGTATGTACAACCCCCCAAGTGTAACAGTGCAAAAATTACTTACAGCTACAGCTGTATGTACACCTCCCCTCCCCCTTAGTAACAGTACAAAACACACCTACAGCTACAGCAGTATGTATACCCCCCCCCCCCCAATGTAACAGTGCAAAACACACTTACAGCTACAGATTCAGCGGTATATATGTACAACGCCCCCTCCCCCAACCCAAGTGTAACAGTGCAAAAAACACCTACAGCTACCGCAGTATGTACACCCCCCCCCCCCCCCGAACTGTAACAGCACAAATCGCACCTACTGCTACAGATACAGCAGTGTGTACAACCCCCCTCCCCCCCCCCCCCCCCCAGTGTAACAGTGCAAAACACACCTACAGCTACAGATTATGAGATACAGCAGTATGTACAACCCCAACCCCCCCCCCCCCCACTGTAACAGTACAAAACTCATTTACAGTTACAGATTCAGAAAATTTTATGTACACCCCCCCTCCCCCCGCTGCCACCACTGTAACAGTACAAAACATACCTACAGCAGTATGTACAACACTCCACCGCCTTCCCCAGTGTAGAGTGCAAAACACACCTAGAGCTACAGATACAGCAGTATGTTCAACCCCCCCCCCCCTCCCCTGTGTGCAAAACACACCTACAGCTACATATACAGCAGTATGTTCAACCCCCCCCCTCCCCCCTACTGTAAAAGTACATAACACACCTACAGCTACATCAGTATGTACAACCCCCCCCCAAGTGTAACAGTACAAAACACGCCTACAGCTACAAATTCAGCAGTATGTACACCTCCCCCCCCCCCCCCCCCCCAGTGTTACTGTGCAAAACACACCTACAGCTACAGATTCAGCAGTATGTACACCCCCCCCCCCCCCCCAAGTGTGCATCAGTGCAAAACACACCACCAGCTACAGATAGATCAGTATGTACAACCCCCCCCCCAAGTGTTACAATGCAATACACACACCTACAGCTACAGATACATCAGTATGTACACCCCACCCCCCAAGTGTAACAGTGCAAACCACACTTACAGCTACAGATTCAGCAGTATCATGAGTATGTACTCCACCCCCCCTCCCCCACTGTAACAGGACAAAACACACCTACATCTACATATACAGATACAGCAGTATGTACTCCCCCCCCCCCCACTGTATAACAGCAAAACTAACATACAACCCCCCCCCCCCCCCCAAGTGTTACAATGCAATACACACACCTACAGCTACAGATACATCAGTATGTACACCCCACCCCCCAAGTGTAACAGTGCAAACCACACGTACAGCTACAGATTCAGCAGTATCATGAGTATGTACTCCACCCCCCCTCCCCCACTGTAACAGGACAAAACACACCTACATCTACATGTACAGATACAGCAGTATGTCCTCCCCCCCCCCCCCCCCCCCCCCCACTGTATAACAGTAAAACTAACATTAAAGCAAAAACAAGAAGGGCAAAGCTCATACGACTCACATGCTTGACCTTGACCTTTACATGACCTTGACCTTCAGGGTCAAGGTCAAATAACTAAACCTAGCAATATGACATCATACACTAAGAACTGCTTTACACATTTTTCCTACCAAAATACATGTGACCTTGACCCAAGGTCAAGGTCATCCAAGGTCATGCAACACAAAGCTGTTAATTCAAGACATAGGAAGTACAATGGTGCTTATTGGCTCTTTCTACCATGAGATATGGTCACTTTTAGTGGTTCACTACCTTATTTTGGTCACATTTCATAAGGGTCAAAGTGACCTTGACCTTGATCATATGTGACCAAATGTGTCTCATGATGAAAGCATAACATGTGCCCCACATAATTTTTAAGTTTGAAACAGTTATCTTCCATAGTTCAGGGTCAAGGTCACTTCAAACTATGTATACAATCCAACTTTGAAGAGCTCCTGTGACCTTGACCTTGAAGCAAGGTAAACCAAACTGGTATCAAAAGATGGGGCTTACTTTGCCCTATATATCATATATAGTTGAGGTATTCAATCTCAAAAACTTCAGAGAAAATGGGAAAAATGTGAAAAATAGCTGGTTTTTTAGACAACATTTATGTCCCCTGCGACCTTGACCTTGAAGCAAGGTCAAGATGCTATGTATGTTTTTTGGGGCCTTGTCATCATACACCATCTTGCCAAATTTGGTACTGATAGACTGAATAGTGTCCAAGAAATATCCAACGTTAAAGTTTTCCGGACGGACGTCCGGACGTCCGGACGGACGGACGGACGACTCGGGTGAGTACATAGACTCACTTTTGCTTCGCATGTGAGTCAAAAAACGAAATCACTTACTCGCTCCATCCGTCGGTTGTCCTCGAGTTGACGTTATAACAGCTTGAACACACCTGTAGGTTTCCATCCGTCCTTGGACAGTTCTCCGCGCAAACACCAGTGATATTTCAACATCAGAAATATCAAAGAGTGACTGGCTACACAACTTGTCAACTATCACCGCCACCACGTGGCACTGGGACCAGCACTCAGATTGAGATCCCGAGGCGACATTCGTCTCGGATAACATATCATCAATGTGCTGTCCAACATTCGCAAGAATGTCTCTTCTTTCGATATTAACGTGAACTAAGAAAACAAATAAACTTCGCTCACGCGGGAAAGTAGCAGCCGGCCATGTTTACACTCAATCTTGTTTACCGTAAGGAAAGCTATGAGAGTATTTCAAGTATATATGATGGCGTATTTTTAAAATGTAAAACTCATGGTTTGAGCTCATGCTGTATTTGATTGCAAATATACAAATGAAACTTACAATTAATTATCCTACTCCTGTGTGAAAAAGTCAACAAATATGAATAATTCAGTTTCGCATTTGCAGGGTCATGTCACGCCGTTGACGGGCCGACCCTTGAACAAGGGACGTAACAAATGTTAAAATAATGATCATAAATTTGTTATCTCCCGTAACTCTGCATATTTTTATCGACAGCAACATTGCGTCGGGCCGATGTCGGGGTTTATTACGTACATTTGCCGAGTTTTACACACAGTCAAAACGGTATCGGCGCAACAACGGACGACGACACACGACATATGACGACGTCACCCGACTGAAATCGTCAATCGGCCGACGAAAGCTTGCTAGCTGGGATGGGTGTGTTGGTGTGTGCGTGTATGTATGTGTGGTTTACGTGTGTATTTATGTGTGCGTGCGTGTATTTATGTGTGTGCCTGCGTGCATGTATCTGTGTGTGTGTGTGTGTGTGTGTGTGTGTGTGTGTGTGTGTGTGTGTGTGTTTATGCATGTTTGTGTGTGTGCGTGTTTGTGTGTGCGTGCATGCGTGTATTTATGTGTGTGTGCACGTGTTTGTGTGTGTATGCATGTTTGTGTGGGTTGGTATATGTGTGTGTGCGTGTGTGTGTGTGTGTGTGGGTGTGTGTGTGTGTGTCAGTGTGTGTGTGTGTGTGTGTCAAGCGGGCTGGTAGTGAGTTGTTGGCTGAATGTCTGAAATCCCATTGCTTTGAGCGACATGGCAACAGTGAACCATTTTGATTTTCTTTCCCCACACATAGGCCTACCCTTGCTCCTGCTTTTAAATAGGCCTACCTACGACATGTTTTCTCATCATAGCTAGAGACAGATGCGCTGCCTGGCCAATACTTAGTATTCTAACAACTTGCAGACCCAAGTAGACATAGCTCAGATAACGAAAACAAATTGAAGGGAAACAAATCGCCACACACACAATGAAACTCGAACATCACCGTTATTTATTTTTCATTTTTTTTATAACGCTGGCCCGGTTTTACGCTTCCATCCATTCTTCTTTTTGATTTTAAGATTATAATTCGGAATGAAAGCTCTACAAAAGGTGCATGTTTCTCTACTGATACGAAAGTAATAACCAAGAGGACTTTAAACGGTTTGAAAAAAACCGCTCATTTTGCAAAATTACCCCACCTATATGACATTAGGCACAAACAAAATGTGTTTTCTTTGGAATCCTTAGGTCACCGTCTATGCTGAACAGATAAACAAGCGTGTAATTTCTTCAGTGACGACTTAGAATCGTATTATCTTGTCTATCTTTTGTGCACGCGTCAACCGGGGTGACATGGCGCGTAATTCAAGGTGTCCCAAGAATGTTATCTCGGGAGGAAATTACAGAGCACAGCGAGTTATCTAAGGGGCGTAACTCTGTCTTGCTAATGCGATGTCTAACGTTGGGACCAGTTAACGCCCTTTGAACAAAAAGCTCCACCCAAAAGTAGTCGGCTGTTATTAATTTTGCCTCTTTTATTATTTTATTTTAAACTTTGTCCTAATGCTATTTTTTTTCTTCTTCAGTTTTTCCTCTTCATGTTTTGTCCTTCTCTTTGAAAACTCCATCTATATTACCCATCACAAAAATAGGCAGATGAGTCTGAGCAGTGCAGATCTTTGAGATGAGGCCGTTTATTGTAAAACCATGGTTTTATGACAACAAAGACCACCCATTTACCTACCATATTCAACAAACAGATTCGTTTTACACGAGGTAGTGTCTCTACGGTAGCACATACAACACCCCCACCCCCACCCAAAACAATAAAATCAACAACAACAGTCATCACAAAAGTAAGGATTCCGCCTTAAAATCGTCAACAGAAAAATCGGAACAGGACAGGTAAAATGGAACAGGTGTTTCGTCGATTTCTCTTCTTCTAGATAGCAGACCCTTTAGTTGGTTGTTGTTCTCGAGTTTTTTTTCTTTAAAAAAATATTTAAAAAAATATTTAAAGAAAAACAGATTGCATAATTATTATGATGATGACACACTCTCAGATATTTTACTCAAAAAAGGTAAGCTGTGAACAATTGATGTGGCTGACTTGACATGAAAATCAGCACAAAAACCGACAGGCGCAATGGCCAAGTTAATAAGACGCCAGCCTCCCAAGCGGAAGATCGTGGGTTCGAATCCCGAACGCGCTTGTCGGTTGAGGCTAGAGATTTTTTTTCCGATCTCTTAGGTAGCGACTTATAACCCCTTTTGCGTGTATACGCAAGCACAAGACCAAGAGCGCACGATAAAGATCATGCAATCCATGTCAGAGATTTTTTTTTCTTTTTTTTTTCTCTCTTCTTTTTCTTTTCTTTTCTTTTTCCTCTTTTTGGGAATCAGATTTTTTTTCATTGAGATATTAGGGCTTACAAACGGAGATGCTTTATTTTACAATCTTATAATATAACTAACAGCTCATTATATATATATATATTATATCCATGTCAGAGTTGTGTGGGTTTTAGAAACACGAACATATACCTAGCATGCATCCCCCGAAAGCGTCGTACGGCTGCCTGAACGGCCATACACGTAAACACCGCGGGAGTTCTAGCCTTGGAAAGAAGAAGAAGACGAAGAAGAAAAAGATAATCAAACTCCTAGAACATGTACAAGAGAACACCCCATCTCTTAAAAACACGCCAAGCCTTTACACTTGAACGATAGAACTAATCACGTGGTAGATTGTATGAGGTGAATGTGAAGGAAACAAAATCTAATAAAAACCCACTCTAAACTGTCTGAGAATGTGCAATGATTGTTGAATTGTGAATGCAATGATTGTTGAATTGTGAATGCAATGATTGTTGAATTGTGAATGCAATGATTGTTGAATTGTCAATGCAATGATTGTTGAATTGTCAATGCAATGATTGTTGAATTGTCATTGCAATGATTGTTGAATTGTCAATGCAATGATTGTTGAATTGTCAATGCAATGATTGTTGAATTGTCATTGCAATGATTGTTGAATTGTCAATGCAATGGTTGCTAAAATGTCAATCCAATGATTGTTGAATTGTCAGTGCAATGATTGTTGAATTGTCAATGCAATGATTGTTGAATTGTCAGTGCAATGATTGTTGAATTGTCAATGGAATGATTAATAATAATAATAATGCAAACTTTTATAGCGCTATTCTAGAAAAATGTCTACTCTTAGCGCTTTACAATACATACATCGACCAAGCATACTATACACGCACAGGCAAAGAAACCGACCAAACATAACCAACAAACTATACATGCACAGGCAAAGAAAACGACTGTTTGAATTGTTGATTGTTGAATTGTCAGTGCAATGATTGTTGAATTGTCAGTGCCAATGATTGTTAAATTGTCAATGCAATGGTTGCTAAAATGTCAATCCAACGATTGTTGAATTGTCAGTGCAATGATTGTTGAATTGTCAATGCAATGGTTGCTAAAATGTCAATCCAATGATTGTTGAATTGTCATTGCAATGATTGTTGACTTATTGTTGATTGATAGCCGACGAGTCTACACCCTTGACTGCACATAGCACTGCATGTATTTCTGTTACACTTCTGCCCACAAACCCGTCTTATACCAGCACGCACAGTTTTCGTTTCACTTCCCATTCTTGTTTTTTTGTTTCAAAATTTTGTTCCAACGGTTTGATGGATTTGGAAAGGACAAGTTCGATGCCTTGAAAACTGCACATATCACTTAAAAAATTTATGTAACACTTGTTCCATACACACATCTAATACCAACACGTACAGTTGTTCCTGCTGATTCTCTTCCAAATTTTGTTCCAGCGGTTTGTTGAAAGAGACATTCTTAATCCCACGATGACAACACCACTTTACCACGAACCCATAAGCAGGCAACACACAACAAACTTCATAATTATTATACCAACAAACACAGTTTTTTTTTCTATTCAGCGGTTTCATGGAATAGTAAAGTCTTAGTAAATATGATGTATGATATGTCTGTAACCGCTCGACACTGCATGGCAATTTTCCTTGTTTTTATAAGGACAGTAACATTTTGAGTCTAGAGTCTGGAGTCTGGAGTCTTAAAGGACATTTTCGATGTCATGAAGACGATTCTACATTCTTGACCGCACATTATATCACTTCCGTCAAATCAATCTAATACCAACACGCAAGGTGTCTTCGCTTCACCAGCATTTACAATTGTTTCTCTTATTCTAACTTTTGTTCCAGAGGTTTGATGAAATAGAAAAAGGTTATTTTTCGATGCCATGAAGACAATTCCATTAAACTTCTGCCGTAAACCCATCTAATACCAACACGCACATTGTCTTCGCTTCACAAGCTGTTGCTGTTGTTTCTCTTCCAATTGTTCAAGGGGTTCGATGGAATAGAACAAGGTTATTTTTCGATGTCATGAAGACGATTCTACATTCTTGACCGCACATATATCACTTCCGTCAAATCCATCTAATACCAACAAGCACGGTGTCTTCGCTTCACAAGCTGTTGCTGTTGTTTATCTTCCAACCGTTGTTCCATGGGTTCGATGGAATAGAACAAGGCTACATATCGATGCCATGAAGACAATTCTATTAAACTTCTGCCGTAAATCCATCTAATACCAACACGCACAGTGTCTTCGCTTCACAAGCTGTTGCTGTTGTTTATCTTCCAACCGTTGTTCCATGGGTTCGATGGAATAGAACAAGGTCCGTTACATTTCGATGCCATGAAGACAATCCATTAAGATTCTGCCGTAAATCCATCTAATACCAACACGCACAGTGTCTTCGCTTCACAAGCTGTTGCTGTTGTTTCTCTTCTAACCGTTGCTCCAGGGGTTTGATGGAATCAGACAGGACAGGCATCCTGGACGCCATCAGCACGATCCTGTCCACGACGTCCTCAAGAGTCTTGACCAACGTGCCCACGAGCTTGATGCTCACCTCTTCGTAAGGGATCCCCAGGTACTCGGCGAACTCCTGGGCCGCTTTTTTGGCCACCTGCCGTTCGCTGGAAGCCACGTGACAGTTACAGCCGGCCAACGTCACCACGATGTCGTCTGCTATGGTGTTTCTGTGAAGCTCTTGCTGCCTGCAAAGAGAAAACGCAAAACTCCATAAAATAAATCCAAAAACAAAGAGACTGCCAAGGTTCCAAAATGTGTTGATTGCAAAAATCCATAGTCTTGCTGAGATATCATCATACACTCTAACTTGCCCTTGAAACCCCCTCTCGATAGCGACCACCTTCCTACAACGACCATCTCAAGGATCCCGGATAAGTTGAAGGATCTAAGGGGGTTCCGGGGTTCCGGAAGCGACCCCCCCTTTTTTAAGCAAATGTATCTC
Organism: Littorina saxatilis; assembly: GCF_037325665.1. Lineage (NCBI taxonomy): Eukaryota > Metazoa > Mollusca > Gastropoda > Littorinimorpha > Littorinidae > Littorina > Littorina saxatilis. The sequence goes on from NW_027127299.1 coordinate 11,333, forward strand.
TTTTTGTTTAAAGGAAAAACCTCCATCAAAATCGGCTTATACTGGCTGAATGGCGCGTAAAATCATTCATACACTTAAAAATCCACTAGTGCAAAAACATGAGTGAACGTGGGAGTTTCAGCCCATGAACGAAGAAGAAGAAGAAGAAGAAGAAGAAGAAGAAGAAGAAGAAGAAGAAGAAGAAGAAGAAGAAGAAGAAGAAGAAGAAGAAGAAGAAGAAGAAGAAGAAGAAGAAGAAGACGAAGACGAAGAGGAAGAAGAAGAAGAAGAAGAAGAAGGAGAGACCCAAAATACCAATTTAAAAGCTACATTTTAACAGCATCTGACCCTCCACCTGGCGATCCCTTTTATCCCTGCCTCGTTTTGACACCCCCCCTCCCACCACTCTTTTCTGGTAGTTCCAACCCTCAATATGCTTCTTCTACTTCTTCTACTTCTTCTTCTTCTTCTTCTTCTTCTTCTTCTTCTTCTTCTTCTTCTGCGTTCCCAGCCCTCAACGTCATTCAACCTTCAAAAGCGACCTCCTCGTCTTAGCCCTGCAACCTTTTTCTCCTGGGGAAGGGGGGAGGGTAGAATAGAAAATAGATAGGCAGGGAAGGAAGAGCATTAGGGAGGGGAGACTTGGGGGGTAGGGAAGGGGGAGATCATGTAGGGGGGTCGCGGAGAGAGGGAATTAGGGGAGGGGGAGACTTGGGCCGTAATTATGGGAAGGGGTGTAGGCGGAAAACTAATGAGATAAGTATGGTGCGGGGGGGAGGGGGGGGGGGGGTTGGTAGAAGAGGACGGGGATTAGGAGGTTAACAACTGGGGGGGGGGGGGGGGGATGAGACACACACACCAGACATACACAACCATCTGAACAACCCAGTCACACATAATCTTACCAGCCATTCAGACTTTCGAACGTTGCCTTCTGCGTGACGTCAAACACAAGCAAACACCCGTGTGCCCCTCTATAGAACGAAGACGTGATGCTTCGAAAGCGCTCTTGACCTGAAGAAGAAGAAGAAAAATGCAGAAATCAATCATTCATAAACAAATACATGTGTACCCAACAATATAAGTCATCAAATAACACACAAATAAGGGCCACTGATAAAAGATAATTCGATTTGCTTTGTCAACTGATTGATTGATTGATATTGATTGCGTGCTCGATTGATTGATTGGCTGATTGATTGGTTGTTTTATTGATTGATTGATTGATTGGTTGATCGATGTTTCATCGACAGCAGGTTCAATGATTGTCGCCCTGTTCATGCGTGTTGCTGTCATTTTTGTTTTGTGTGTGTGTGTGTGTGTGTGTGTGTGTGTGTGTGTGTGTGTGTGTGTGTGTGTGTGTGTGTGTGTGCGTGTGCGTGAATGCATGTGTGTGCGTTCCAGCACGTGCGTGCTTGTCAGTGTGTTTGCGTGTGCGTGTGCGTGCGTTCGTGCATGTGTGCATGTGCGTGCGTGCATCTGTGTGCTCGCGCGCCTTTCTTTCTGTATTTTTGTGCTTTTTGTAACAGAATGTAACCAACTTTACCTGCTGTGTCGCTGATTTTGGCACGAATGCGTTTGCCTTTTCGTATGAAGAGCATTTCCACTACACCCGAGCGCGCTCCAAGGAACATAACCTCTTGTTCCTTCGGCAAGGCTTTGAGAGCCCGAAGTAGTTTCGCTTTGTCGACGGTATAATCTCCCAGCAGAATGATTTTCACGGTGAGGTCGTAATCCGACATCTTGTTTAGTGGAGATTTTGTGTTTTTCTTTTTTCTTTTCCCCCCCACTGGTTTGTAGATACTCGCGTAGCAAGAAGTGGTACTGTCAGCCTTGGGTTTGAAAGGTGTGCTGTCGACAACGATGCTAGAATTACTCTTGTAGTGCTCAGTGTGTTAAAATTTGACTGAAGTTTCTTCCTCCCAAGAAAAAGTTGTCTTATAATCAGTCGCTGATTTTTTATTTTTTAATAGTCTATCGTAAATTTGGCAGCGGTGACTGATCGTTCTTAAAGTTTATTTATATTAGCTTAACAAACAAAAACAGTTTTTTCTGTTGCTTATTTTTTTTAATAGTCTTTTCTACCGTTGTGCACGCAACGCGGCACAAAAAACTAGGACTAAGAGATAGTGTCTAAGCACTCATACAACTTTTTAAACATAGTACCTGCACTTTCTCTGTGTTTTTCAAGCTGCAGATAGTGTTATCTTCGTCGTGATCATTCAGACATCACAGTACACCGCAGAACCACAGGCACACGACAAAACTGTAGCACCATTTCACTTGGTTTTTAACAACACATCAGTCCCGCCTGGTGCCTATTATTACACTTGCACCGTAATGATCACTTTCTTGAACCACATGCAGTTGCCTCGTAGGCTACATGTGTCTTTCGAGCTTGCGTCAACACTGTTTCAAATCGCTTGAGGCATTTTATTTTGCGTTTTTTGCGTATCTTGTTTTTTTCATTCTGAATTTTGGAACGTTGGTAAGATTCTATTTGTTTTTTTATGTTTGCCTTGCAGATAGCAGCAACACACACTGACCATGCAAATCTCACGTATTTTGCAATGCGTACGTATTACTTGCACTTTGGGGGTCGAATTCGATCTTGTGTCTCGCACTGTATTCTTGACGTTCACAATCCGCAGATCAGTGATTAAACACACGTCTGCTTTCTGACAGAATAATATTGAGTGCTTTGTGTCATAGATCCTAGAGAGAGAGAGTAACTTTCAGACCATTACTCGGAGAAAACGGAAGAGCCCGCTATTGCGAGAAGTGTGAGTTGTAGTCTCTTGAAAGTTGTCAGATGGTGGAAAGGGTGAACAGAGTGTTGCAGAGGTCGTTGGGTTTCTCCGGTTCAGCATCTTTCACGGCAGATGTCAGCGTTTCTCTGGAACCTGAAAAAAAGAACAATATTTGACAGTCTTTTTGGAAATATGCATCGCAAAAATGGAGACATCTTCGAGTCATTCTCAGGAAAGAGTATCGGCTGAATAAAATCGTGAAGTATCCCTTTGTGAGAGGGACACAGTGGGGATTCAGATTCAGATTCAAAACTTCATTACAAAGGGATGACTGTTTTAAGCACTGAGGGCCGGGTACTGAGTTGGTAGAGCACAGGAATTCTGATCTTAGGCTCACGGGGTTGAATCTCGGCCGGGACAGGCACGGGCCAACTTTATGTGCAGACTCTGAGACGGGATATCCATGTCCGACCCCCTTGTCACCACAGTGTCACGTAAAAGACCTTAGTCATTCTGCCATAGGAGCAGGTGGCTGTTACACCTAAACACACACACACACCTGGCTAGCTTTCTACCGGGAGGAAGCGACCCGAACTTACCAGCTCTTGGATAATAAAGTAAATGAAATGGAATGAGATGGAATCTTCCACTCTGTTCCTTATAGCCATACGTGACACTGTACATTACATTTACAACACGTTTTAAACAGCCAAAAGCTGTCAATTATAATTAACGATAGTTATTGGAAGAGAGAGAGAGAAACAGAGACAGATGAGAGAGAGAGAGAGAGAGAGAGAGAGACAGAGACAGAGACAGAGACAGAGACAGAGAGAAAGAGTCTTCGTGTGTGTGTGTGTGTGTACGTGCGTGTGTGTGTGTGTGTGTGTGTGTGTGTGTGTGCGTGTGTGTGTGTGTGTGTGTGTGTGCGTGTATGTGTGTGTGTGTGTGTGCGTGCGTGCGTGCTTGCGTGCGTGTATGTGTGTGTGTGTGTGTGTTCGTACGTGCGTCAGTTGAGTGTGCGCTCTTACAGCAGCTCTGTAAATCCTTCATCTAAATAGCCGATACATTTGGCACAAGTCTTCCGTATTTGTTCTAGTCATATTACTATACATCATTAGCGCCGGAGAAAAACGGCCAAGTAATATTTTGATAACTGCCAGGTGAACAGGGCTAAAAGATATATGTATTGCTGACATAGATTTTATCATGATATCGCCATGATCATGGCGTAACACGATTTCACTTTTGGGCGTAGTTCGACCCGTTGAACACTCATCTTGTTTGAGGACATGCGAAAAATATGTCATATGAAAGATAGACGACAGT
>NW_027127300.1:0-1913 GCF_037325665.1 Littorina saxatilis
GCCTTTTATGTCTTTGTAAACGCGGACTGGGCTCAGATGAATCATGAATGTATTTATTCGACCATGAACGCTTTCATCCTTTGAAATAGAGCCTTTTTGGCAGGTAAAACGAGCAATAAAATCTAAATAAAGTTGTGAAATTAAATTTGGGTTAAGCTTTAACAACGAGGAGAAGCTTATGTAAATTTACGACTTGATTTCTGCAACTTCAAAATCTCAAGTCGTTTACCAGACGTCGTACCCATGCCATTCATGCATGTAAGTTCGTTTAAAGGACAATAAGACGGTTATAGCAGGTTGGCGGCGTGAACATTAGACCTTTTGCGTCCTCCCTCCTCCCTCTCCACCACATTGTAATCAACAAGAAAGAGGCTATGAAATCCCTGCAGCGAAGGCGATGCGTCTCTGGCTGCTTTGACCCGTCTAGACCGGAGGCATGTGTGTTCAGTACACCACGTGATCAGCGTTCCAGATAGGATAATCGCTTTTAGTGCAGTTACTAGCGGGATAGTTACATCTCGTGTCCATCATTCATAACACATTAATACCTCATGTCCAGATGCACAAATTGTCACACACACACACACACACACACACACACACCGTGGCACACACAATCACGCCGGTGTAACACGAGAAAAGTGCTCCCACGAGATTTTTACTCCGGAGTAAACATTTCGTACGAAAAAAGTTACTCCGGCCTTTACGAAAAAAGCACTCCCCCATTGCACGAGAAAATTACTCCCCAAGACAGGTGAGTTCCGAGTAAACATTTCGTTCAAAAATGTTACTCCCCTGACGAATAAATAACGAATAAATTACTTCACCCCAACACGAGCAATTTAACTTCCCATGCCAGGTGTACGAAATTGTTACTCCCTTGTCCCCTGTTAGTCTTGGTGGTGGAAGGGATGGAAGGAGGGTAGCGCGACATTCGTGTGCGCAAGATCACTTATTGGCATTATCCCTTCGCCCGCATCTCAGTTTTGCGTACGAGATTTTTATTTGAAGTGAAAAAAATGGGGAGTAAAAATTTCGTGGAGGGAGTAATTTGTTCGTGCCTTGGGGAGTTCTTTTCTCGTACGAAAAGTGTACTCGGAGTAAGAATTTCGTACGAAATATTTACTCCGGAGTAAATTTTTCGTGGAGTAAAAATGTCGTGTTACACCGGCGCAAGCGCAAATGTCCTCACGCAAGCACGTGTGCATTCACTCACTCACGCACGAGCACGGACACTCACACACACACACAAACACACACACACACTTCTGTATATAGGAAGCAAAACCTTTTGCCAATCCGCCCAGCGGGAAAAAATTGAGACAGCCATCTCAGTTGCCGTCATGTTTCCCGCTATGGGTGTAATGTGATGATGATCAATTTCCGGAGCGACGTCACAATCAACGTGACCCGGTTTTGCCGCGGGCAAGAACGGGAGTAGCCTACATGAACTGTATGATCTTTAATCTGACATTTTCATCGCCGGTTCAGAGAGTTTGAAAGGTTGTGGGTGGTTTCGTTGGGGTTTTTTCCGGTCTTAATGAATCAGACATATAAGCCAGCTATTTTGTCGAGAGAATACAGTGATGGTGCAATGCAGTTTGTTTGATTTTGAATTCAGTCAAAACTGATTTGGCTTTTCAATGTGACGTAAATGTCAATCATCCGCGGTATTTTGTTTGTTTGCTTGCTTAACGCCCAGCCGACCACGAAGGGCCATATCAGGTGCTGCTTTGACATATAACGTGCGCCACACACAAGACAGAAGTCGCAGCACAGGCTTCATGTCTCACCCAGTCACATTATTCTGACACCGGACCAACCAGTCCTAGCACTAACCCCATAATGCCAGACGCCAGGCGGAGCAGCCACTAGATTGCCAATTTTAAAGTCTTAGGTATGACCCGGCCGGG
>NW_027127301.1:0-29733 GCF_037325665.1 Littorina saxatilis
AGACGTATCCCTTGTTAAAACACACACACACACACACACACACACACACACACACACACACACACACGCACACACACTCACACACACACACTCACACTGACCAACACCGTGCACTGACTGACTGGGAGCACAGAAAAACGACAACGATGATGTGCAAATTACTGATTTGCTAGAATTGCTGGTCCGATGAAAGAGGGAAGACAGATCCGGGAGTTCTCGAATTGACGTAATATTACGCGAACCTATTTTTGTACAGGAAGCTGGCCTAAAGTTCAGATCACAAGCGTGTGTTACGAGCCAACATATTTTTGACCAAAATATGACATTTTACACAGATCGAGACAGTCAGTGTTCTCCCGAGACCGCGCGAGTCATATTTTGGTCTATGGCACATGGCTCAAAGAAAGGAAATCCAGTGTTCAATCGATACCGTGACATTACGTTTGATATTTTTCGGCGGCACGCCTTTTCGCGGTATGGAGTAGCGCACAAAGCATTCTATGCGCTTACCCGCCGCATGGCTTTGAAAAGCGCGGTGTCGAGTCGTACTCATTCACTTTGCTGTATGCCTTCGCGTGGTATTTCGTCTCGACAGGGTGAATGAATACATGATGTCTTTTCCGGAACTGGACAAAACTGGCCTTGTCAAGACTAACACAAAATATAGTTGTACAACTTCTAGGCTTGCGTTGGTTATTCTGCCCATTGTAAATTTTCCATGCTTTGTTTCCACATCCCATGACAAATTCTCCTTACTTTGGTCATGCCATATACTTTACAGCTCCGATTCATCCATGGTACCGCGTGGTATTTTGTCTCGACAGTGAATGAATATAATGACGTCACTCTCGGCAGAGCCTCAAGTGACGTCATCATATTCATTGTCCCAGTCTCGACAAAATACCACGCGATACCATGGATGGACGGAGCTGTAACTTATACGTTTATCATACATAGTGAGAGAGACACCCGTGAAATAATAATCGTTGAAATCACACGTGTGTATATCATGTAAATGAGGTCATGTCAAGCAAGTCTGGCAGGGACCTGTTTTTCAACCGCTTATGATGCCAAAGTCACCGAGACAAACGTCATTATAGAAACAAAAATTGCGCTCGCTAATTACCCTCGATGAATCTTTAGAACACGTCACGCCATACTTTCAGAGTGACGTTTCTTTGCTTTGACGTAATAGATTGCACGAGGCTTTAGAAGAAATCGAGGTTCCAAAACAAGCATCTTCCATTTAGCTGCCTCGACTGCAGGACATTTTCAGTAACATACACGTAAATACAGTTTATTCCCCCCTCTGCTTCTTTACCTCTGTAAACTTGTAGAGCTAGTTATTTTTCGATAATGACCCAGCAACCAAACAAATAACGAGCCAGCAACAGCCTGAATCCTCGATAGTGCAATGGGTTGAGAAGCTGTTCTGTTTTGGTACTACTTTTGCGACCGAAAAGTTCCGAACGCTCTATACGTACGAAATATACATTTCTGGAGCAAACAATACAAACATACCGCATTTAAATTAACAACTACAGGCCTGAACACATGAATCTCCATATAAAATCCATGAGTTAGGTTGTTTTCTGAATCTAGATCTGCCGTGCACACACCGTTCATCACAAGCAAATTCCCAAGGCAAGTAACTCATACTCTTGCCGACAAGAGTAGTTCCCCTTCTTTTAACGCAGTTTCTTCGACAACACTGACTGCAATCCGACGGTCAGTTTTCAACAATATTTCATTTTATAAACAGATCACACGCAATCAAATGCACACATCTCATCAATTTAAACAACATAAAGCGGTTTCATACACTATTTTCCCCAGAAAACTGAACTTCATACAGTAATTAACGTTGCGGGAACACGGGTGCAAATGTTCGTCTGCTAGTCCCATTTGACGAAAGAACATTATCCTAAGCGATACGAAAACATAAACAGAACACACAATATCTGCCTTTACCGCCACAGCAGAATAACAGCATATCTGTGTACTTGATTTTAGTCTAAAACAGGGAAACTGACAAGAAGTGTTAACAGAATGGAATGATTTGCACGGAACTATACAACCGCGCATTAATCGATCGCCTGCGCAGGTTGACTGGTTGAATGATTCGGATTCGATCAAACTTTCGCACAAAAACTCCTGTTTTCTTTGAATAACTGAAGAAAGGAGGAATAAAGAGGTTACACACCTCGTCTCAGTGATTATTAAAAATAATGGTCTCAGTTCGCGGTCATGAAAAAGCTCGCTGAAGCTCGCATTTTTCATGATCCGCCAACTTCGACCATTATTTTTAATAATCACTGAGACTCGGCATGTAACCTCTACATCTATCTAAGGAACGGTTGAAAAACGGATCTAATTATAAAAAATTGCCAAAAAATTAAACATCGACATAATAATTAAAAGATTAATGTGTTTGAATTAACAAATGAACAATGAGTCTTGTCCTAGAATTTTTTTTGGCAGGCAGAGTTATTTCTCTTTGTGGGACTTTTCGAAAGCTTCTGCATTTTGGAAGTTAAAGGGTGTTTTTTATAGCCCCATAAAATTTGCGGAACGCATGCCAGGGCAAAAGGTTGTGATGCACGTGCTACAACAGGGTCCTGGCTATGAACATCGCTCACCAGCTTGTGTTTAAAGGTTGACACGCTGACACAATTATGCACAGTAGCAACATGCCCCCATGAAGAAAACTGAGCGATTTGGATAGAGAAAGGGCAATAGGATGGCCACAAGAAGGTGTTGCTGCCAGAGAAGTGGCCCAGAGGCTTGCAGTGGCTCCCTCTGTCATCATCAGACTAAAACAGAGATTCCACGCAACTGGAAGAGTGCAGGATCGACAACGTTCTGGTCGGCCCAGAGTCACCAGACAAAGAGAGGATCGCTTCATTTAGAAGCAGGCCATGCAACAAAGAATGGCTACGGCAAACAATATTAGGCAACGCCTACAAGCTACCACCAACACTGTTGTTAGTGGTCAGACGATCCGAAACCGCTTACACAACTTTGGCTTGCGTGCAAGGCGTCCAGTCCGAAGAACAACCCTGACTGCTAAACCCCATAGAGCACATGTGGGACGAGCTTTGTCGTCGGGTACAGCAACATCACCCTCCTCCTGCCAAACTGGGTCAACTGCTGCAATGGCTCCAGCAGGAGTGGAATGGAGTTCCCAGAGCATTCATATGCAATCTGATCCACTCCATGCGCCAACACAAAGAGAGGAAGGGAAATAGAATGCCTGGCACACAACGGAGGGCACACGCATTATTGACACTGATTCACATTGTTGTGAATTCCATTTTCGAGGGTTGTCACGTTTGACACACTCTAGCTAAATTGTCGCTCCCGCGTTCGATCTTTGCTTTGTTTGTCATTACTCCTTGGTTGTTCAATTATATAATTTTTAAAAAATGAAAGAATTCAGTCTTGTCTGTTTTGTGTGGCGTGCTTGTAAAAAAGTGATCCTTAACTTTTTTTGAAGAGTGTATATATAAAACAAGATGTAAGTGTGTCTGTCTGTGGTCGCCATACATCAGCGATGGCAAGAGGTAGGAACAAGATACCATGCATGCAGGCTGCCTAGGACCCGCAGATGTGCACCTGGGTTTTAGTTTTTTGATTTATTGTTTCCTTTCTCAGTTTATGGACCTCCCCTTTATTGAATATAGTGCAAGGCCAGTTCAGTGCCTGGTGTTCACATGTAATGAGCCTAAATTAGGCCTATACTTCAGTATTTGTTTTTATCGTAAAGCCTGATTTTATTGACGAAGTCAACTTCGAGAACTCTATTTTCTCTTTGTCTCTCCCTCTCTGTCTGTCTATCTCTCTATCCCTTTCTCTTTGTCTCTCCCCCTCTGTCTTTCTATCTCTCTCTCTCTCTCCAAGAAAATATTGATCGATTACTTGAATGGTCAGAACTAAACCATATGTCACTGAATCCAAATAAAACAAAATGCTTGCTACTTACCACCAGGCAAAAAAGACAAAATCTAACATCTGGATTTCCGACATTGCTAATACGAAATCAACATGTTACCGAAGTTGATAGCCATAAAGTCTTGGGAATAACTATTGACAATAACCTGTCTTGGTCAAAACATGCAGATACACTTTGTAAAAACACATCCAAAAAAAATTTCAGTTATCAAAAATCAAACACTTTTTAGATCTTCGCACAAGAAAACTGTTTTTTCAGGCACATATTCAGTCAGCTATTGACTATGCTTCCACAGTGTGGGACTCTGCAAGTGCAAATTCTTTGAAACACTTGGGCAGTTTACATAGACGAGCTGTTAAATTAATTATTTTAAAAGTATATCTCTTTCCATGACTGATTATAAACGATTGCAAATTCTTCCTATCAAAGATAGATTTGCATATAACAAAGGTGTGATGATGTATCGAATTATGTCAGGGAATGCACCTACACTCATTGCCTCAAATTTCAAAATAAATCATTATAGAAAATGTAACACATTAATTACCCCAACTCCAAGAATTGACCTGTACAAGTCGAGTCTATCATATTCTGGAGCAATTATGTGGAACGCCATTCCAAATATAATTAAATTACGAATTCATGAAACATCTTTCAATGAATATTACATGCTGTTTCTTTTACAAAACTTAAAAGAAATATTATCAAGCAGCTGGCAAAATATAACTGTACTCTCTGATTATATTGAAAAACATGATTATATATAATACATGAAGGATTTTTTTTAATTTTTATTTTTTTTTATATACAAACACATATTTCTCTGTTATATATAATTTTCAAGCATTGCTAAAGAATCCTAATGCATCTTAAAATGTCTTATTGGTTGTTTGACATGTTAATTATGGTAACTATGCCATTTGTACTGTAGTTAAACTTATCTTTTATTTCTTCTTGTTCGTTACCCCTCAATAGGCGAGGGCCGGATGTAAAAAAAGCATGTATACATTGCTTATTCTGTCACCCTCGTAAAATAAATTTCAATTCAATTCAATTCAATTCTCCCTTTCTCTTTGTCTCTCCCCCTCTGACTTTCTATTTCTCTCTCTCTCCCTTTCTCTTTGTCTCTCTCTTTCTGTCTGTTTGCGCACTGGGTATGGTTGCTGAATATTGCACGTTTGGTTGATAAGTCGGTTGGTTGGTTGATTGGTTAATTGGGACTGAGATATTCATACATTCATTCCGCATTTATTCATTGTTAAAAGGCTTTTCTTATTTTTTCCCCCCAGGTTTTACGCGGAGATGGTTGCGGGTTAGCATCCCGATGTCCTCGTGTGACCCATGGAACCATACACAGCACTATATGTACAGCGTTCCTCACTGAGTGGCGTGTGCACTGTTGACAGGAGGACACTTACATCAAATCAAACGTGTTGAACAGTTACCACCAGCCTCGTGTGCAACACTTTCATCAAACGATATCTGAGGCCATGGAGGAGCAACGTCAAAAGGCAGAGACATTTCTGAAGTCACTCTCCGACCTCTCGCAGAAGATCTGCAGGCTGTGGCCCCATGGCGTGGTCAGTGTATCAGCTGAACTACGAAAACATTTGGTTGAACTTTATGACGTGACTAATTTGTTCAATGGTCTGCCATATTCTGTGAAAGAGGAATACAAGAGAAAGGCAGGAGAAGTTCTGATCAACTCCGGGCTGATAGCCTTGCTGTGTGAGAAAGCCACGCCATGGCTTGAAAACAAACTTTATGATGTGACTGACGTTATATGGGCACTTCATGTCTGCACCTTGGGCTCAAAAATATTACTGAAAAAGGATGGAGATCTTCATCGGCTGTTGACTCTGATGGTGAATCTGCTGAAGGAGTCATTTTTTGACCACATGGCGGGTACTCTACAGCAGGTGAGTCTATGGGTCAGCTCGGACCGCGTAGAAAGCGATGGTTAGCATCTAAAAAAGCAACACAACTCCTCACTCCATGCAGCTTGGGTTCCTTCAATTTTAATTTTTCTTCTTTTCTGTTTTATCATTTATTTTATCATTATTATAAAAACAAAAATTGGGGGGGCGTTTATGTAAATACTGAGCATGAATTTTCTCCTTGCTTCCCGTCATTATTCTCTGCCTCTTTTACATTTAGTCAAGTTTTGACTACATGTTTTAACATAGACGGGGAATCGAGACTAGGATGTGGTGCATGTGTGTGGGTGTGCGTGTGTGTGTGCAAAGCGATGCCGACAAAACTGCTTGACCGATCTTCATGAAACTTCACATGAGAGTTCCTGTGTATAATATCCCCAGACTTTTATTCTCTTCATTTTTGTGATACATATCTTTGATGACGTCATATCCGGCTTTTTGTGAACGTTGAGGCGGCTCTGTCACACCCTCAATTTTTAACCAAATCGATTGAAAGTTTTGTCAAGCAATCTTCGGACTATGGGATTGCATTTCAGCTCGGCAGCTTAACAACTAGTTAATTAGTTTGCGCATTAAAGTTGTTATCAAAATCGAATTTTTTCGAAGCAGATAAAACAAGAACGCTGAGGCGTGTCCATTGTATTCCTCGTTGTCACGTTTCATAGATCAAAGAAATGATTATGAACGGTCAATTACTGCTAACTGACTAACCACACCACGATCCACTCTCGCAGTCAAACAAAAAGATAGAATCAACAAAAGTATAAGTTTCAGACGCCTGTTTATATACGATCTCGCCACCTCTCTCAACACTTCACTTCAATGGTTGTTATACGTCCAAGACGTAAAAAAGGGTAACTGACAAAAGTGCCAGTTAAAGTTTATTAAATGATAATAACACGCTGAACTCGTGTAAAGACAGGAAAAACTAACTGATCTGCAAAAAGCACTAGTTTATGCAGGTGTCACACACCCCACGCTGTCACCACTCAAATGTAATCACAATGCGAACGATGACTTGGTGGTGAAAGGTGCAAAAGCATGGTACACTTAGCTTTTTGCCACGGAGTGGGCGACCCGTAAATAGTCTATCTCCACAACTGCTCCGTTGATTGTAGTGCCGGTCGGCGTGGAACGAAGCAGGGAATAGTGGAGATATCAGGCGCCTCACTCCGCCGCTGAAGGTCCTCCCCGTAGATTACCAGAACTGGTAAGACGTGTAATAGGTAGAACAGCAACAGCAATAGCAAAACTCCAGAACACCAGATGTTAAAGATGCTCCCAAAGACAAAGATGCTCCAGAAGATAAATACAGCACATTATGTTCCGGTTACAGCAGATGATGTTCCGGTTACAGCAGCTGCAACAAAAAGCATCGGTGCACTAAACATTCCACGCAACCCTTCACACTCCACCTTTAACCATGTCACCTTTACATATTTCATAGAGCACGTGGCCTGCACAAACGAACTTTTAAAACAACAAATCAGCCATTTTCCCTCCTTCTCTCCATATCTGCAAAAACCATATACAGATTATACTTTTAGCGTCACAAAGAGCCTATTATGCGCTATCCTGGAAAGAACAACAGAGTATTTCATTCCACAAACATTGACTCGCCAACAGCGTTTAATAACGATTTATTACCTCAACAGCCTATGAATGTGTAGCTCTCCTTAAGCGAACCCGCTTCTGTGTATGGCTTATCGTCCGTCGGCGAATTTGTAGCCACAACCCTTGTACTGAGTCTTCTTCTGCGTTGAAATCCTTCAAAACCCAGTCAAGTAATACCTGACTCGTCAAAATATATCTTGCAGCGAAAAGGCGGTCGATTCTCCGTTGTTCCAAGAGGCCTCCTGGACACGCAGAGCAGGCACGTTGACATAAACAATATCACGACGTGTTGAACACCATCAACTCTTGGACAAGAAACGACTTTCTCTTATCGAAGCCAGCGACCAATCGCTATCGTCGGAAAGTATAGCGCAGTTTTAGGCTGACTTTGCTAAGCCAGCAAAATCCCGCACGTGGAAATCCTGTACACAATAATTATTACATCTCGCACTCTAGCCCAGGCGTGGAGTTAAAACGAATTTCTCGTGCTAAGCTCGTCAGCAAAAATCATCCAGTTGCGATAAGCACTGGCGCTTTGCATTGCAATTTTGGAAAGGCACCATATACAAAGAGTTTCTTCCCCAATCAAATGTCACCAAACCGTGACACTCATCTTCTCTTGAATTCAAAAATATATACTTATGTCATGTTTACTCTAAAAATGTGCTCAGAATGAAAGAAGTAGTACGGTCGCATGCTTGGCAGAGACGAGCGTGACCGGCACGGTTGGCCTAGTGGTAAGGCGTCCGCCCCGTGATCGGGAGGTCGTGGGTTCGAACCCCGGCCGGGTCATACATAAGACTTTAAAATTGGCAATCTAGTGGCTGCTCCGCCTGGCGTCTGGCATTATGGGGTTAGTGCTAGGACTGGTTGGTCCGGTGTCAGAATAATGCGACTGGGTGAGACATGAAGCCTGTGCTGCGACTTCTGTCTTGTGTGTGGCGCACGTTCTATGTCAAAGCAGTACCGCCCTGATATGGCCCTTCGTGGTCGGCTGGGCGTTAAGCAAACAAACAAACAAACAAACAAACCCGGCCGCCTCGGTCTTTGGGTATGGTTAGCCGAAACGATCTTAATGTAGTCTCGGCGACGACTAGTTTGTGGTGTTGATCTTTTAGTTTGACTACCGACTGACTGAATGTATTTATATCGCTTCACGCGATTTGTTTTGTTCTTCACTCTTTTTTCTCTCTCGATATCCCTCTCTGTCTCTTTCTGTCTGTCTGTTTGCCTGTCCGTTTGTCTGTCTGTCTGTCTGTCTATCTGTCTCTCTATCTCTATCTCTGTTTCTCTCTCTGTTTTCCTCTCTCTGTACCTTTCTCTTCCCCTCTGTCTTTCGTTCTCTCTCTCTCTCTCTCTCTCTCTCTCTCTCTCTCTCTCTCTCTCTCTCTCTCTCTCTCTCAGTCTCCCCCCCCCCCATATCTCGTCCTCTGTTTCTCTTGACCTGATTGCGAATGAAGAACTCCACGTGTCATGTTTTAGCAACCTTTCTCTCTTCCCCTCTGTCTTTCGTTTTTTCTCGCTCTCTCTCACTCTCAGACACACACAGACACACACACACACACACACAGACACAGACAGACAGACAGACAGACACATACACACACACACACACACACACACACACACACACACACACACACACACACACACACACACACACACACACACACACACATCGGGAGACAAACCTCGCTCTCCACCCTCGTTAAAACTTGTAGTCATTGCTTGACTGAGTGTAAAAATGATTGCATTGTATTCCCCATGAAGAGAAGAATAAATAAATGTATTAACATTAAAAATCACCCACTGAGTTTATTGGGTTTTTTTAAAGGTTAAATGACTTTGTTGTTGATTCTGGCTTAGCCCTTGGTCGTGACACTGATGACTTTTTTTCATGATCACAAAAATTCTGTTAGGGAGGTGACGCAGTCTTGGAACTTAGCCTGGCTGTGTTAAACGGCTTGGCAGAGGTTGAAGAAAACAAGCAGCATATACATCTGCCGAGCATCCTCAGCGTCTTGAAAGCCTACTCCATGTCCGAGAATGAAAGGTGAGACGGCTACATTCTTATTAATTTAGTGTCACAGTATTACGGCACATAACATAATGATTTGTTGAAACATTTTCCGGGACTTCTTACTTAAAATAGAAAGAAATATCGGAGAATTATTACTCTTGTTATTAATCATTTATCTGTAAATAAAAGAACCTTTTCAATGCCAAGCACTTCGTGACAGGCTATTTATAAAACACTCGTGCGTGGTGTGGTGTGGTGTGTTTGCGCGTCTATTTTTACACACACACACACACACACGCACACACACGCACACACACACACACACACATATATATCATATATATATACACACACAGCGGGGGTCAAGGTCACCAGCGGCGGAAAACGGACGAGAGTTTTTGCGTCTTTAAAGAAACTGTAATTCCGAGGTATCTACGCCAAAATATGGATGTTACAGGACCTACTTTGCAGCGACTCAAGATCTTCTGTACCCTTCGTAATAAAGACAGCGTAATTTTGTAGAAAATAAGCGGTAATTGACAAAATTGTTTTTCCATCCGACTCACAGCATGCACAGAGTACACAGAGACACCGGACAAGGAAGTCGCCTTCACAACAGTTACTGCGCCGCGACCAACAACGCCTAAACCAAAGACTGGGGCAGGTAGAACAGGAACATTTTGAAATCAGAGAAACATTCAATTGTGTTTACACTGAGAAACGTAGTCGTTAATCAGACAAACACAATGTCGCTCTCCCGAACAAACGGAAACTCTATTGTCTAGGATTGCAGGAATCCAAGAGCGACTAGAAAATGTCGGTAGTACCATGGACAGGCAGACAACGTTGTCACAAAGATGTGAGTAGCATATTTGTGAGGTGAAACCACGTCGTGTTTTTAACCTCCCTAAATGTTGTACAGGCGAGGGTAGCTGACCGGACTGGCGTTATTCACGTGTTTCGGGTGTTGCACGCAAAACTGGCTTAGCTTGATGTGAGTTGTGTTTGAGACATGTAGCTGGTCTGAGGTAAATAACGTCACAGCGTTTGAGATTTCCAACCGGGAAGGTTGTTCAGCGTGTGTCAGACTTGTTCTGGGAACAAGTACTCTTTCAAGAGACGGGTCTCTTAAGGTAAATGATTTACTATGTTGTATATTATTGACGTTGGAATACATAGCTGGAGCGTAAAGGTTAGTGTGTATAAAGTGCACCCAATCTTAGTGTGAAGCGTTGAGAGAATTCTTGATGTAAGTGTATCACGGTTTTTCATGGGGAATTTCTTGAACATAACTGCTACGCATTTATGTTATGTTTAAGACGGTCATGCTTTGTATGGGGAGTGTTATTCATTGATAAGTGTTAGTTTGGATATTGAATCTGTACGGAATGTGAACGTGGAATGAACGAGAATGTATGAGTGGTACATGAACGTTTATTAAGACTTGGTTAAATTCTTTAGGAGTTTCCATGAGGGATTTCCATGGCGTATAAGGGAGGGACCTTACACGAGAGAAGCGCTAGACGACGGTGGAAGCAAGGGACCACCTCGGCGCAGATGACTAGACGAGTGGAGTCTTCATCGATACCGGTCGTAGCTGACGACGGTTGTTTCCGCTACGGGCGGAAGGGTTTCTCGGGGAGAAACCTGGAAGGTGTGTGTTGGCATCTTCAGTGAGATGTGTGTTGGCATCTTCAGTGAAAGGTGTGTGTTGGCATCTTCAGTGAAAGGTGTGTGTCGGCATCTTCAGCGAAAGGTGTGTGTTAGCATCTCTGTGTGTTGGCATCTGAATTCATTATTCTACGAGGATTCAGCGAGACAAGTAAGTGAACTGGCGACATGCAGTGAGCCGTGATACGAACTCGTGAGTGTCTGTTGGTACCTTCTTGTGTGCGTTAATCTATATTTGAGAAAGTATTGTTATAATATGTATTTACATGCCTTGAGTGAAAGCTGGAAGATTGTGCGAACTGTGTGTTGAAAAGTTGTTCGTATTGATGTATTTAAAGTGAAGAAGTATGTTGTTTTTGGTTGAGGAAATAATGAGCCTGCATCCTCCCAAATTCTGTTTTTGAAGTGTTTGGTGTGAAAGGGTAGAGACAGTGCAAAAGGGCAGAACACGCATAATAAATTCACATGCAAACCACTTCGTGACAAACGTGAAGACATGTGCAGAACTGAAAGAAGTATGTGAGAAATATGATGAACAATATGACACGGTCATTCGAATACATTTGACAAGGGACCAATGCACAAAATTAACGTGTTTGCAAGATCGTTCGCGAACGTGAGACTGTTCCTGATGTATCAGAACTCATTTACATTCGACGCGATCTGGAAACCATGTCACGAAGTATTAACCTTATCGGTGTGCATTGTATGTTTGTCGTCTGAAATCGGAATTTTCCCTTTTTCCTGTACCCACCCCTCTTTCGCAATGTACTTAGTACAGTTTGATCGAATAAAACTTCCATTTTCGCGACATTTCACAGGCCAAGTGTCATTTTACCACCATATCATGTACCATTAGCTCCACATCCCATTTTGGCGCAATCTCGTTTCGCCGTTAGCCCATTTCGCCCCCATCCCATTTTCGCGACATTTCACAGGCCAAGTGTCATTTTACCACCATGTCATGTACCATTAGCTCCACATCCCATTTTGGCGCAATCCCGTTTCGCCGTTATCCCATTTTGCCCCCATTCCATTTTCGCGACATTTCACAGGCCAAGTGTCATTTTACCACCATGTCATGTCATTAGCTTCACATCCCATTTTGGCGCAATCCCGTTTCGTCGTTATCCCATTTCGCCCCCATCCCATTTTCGCGACATTTCACAGGCCAAGTGTCATTTTACCACCATGTCTTGTACCATTAGCTCCACATCCCATTTTGGCGCAATCCCGTTTCGTCGTTATCCCATTTTGCCCTCATCCCATTTTCGCGACATTTCACAGGCCAAGTGTAATTTTACCACCGTGTCATACCACTAGCGCCACATTCCATTTTGTCGCCATGCCGTGTAGCCGTCATCCCATTTTGCCGCCATCCCTATTTTGCGACATTTTGGATTGTGGCAAAAATGGGATTTCGCGTAAACGGAATGTCTCCCTAGTTGAATAACGCAGTATAGTAGTATAGTGAGGCTTGGCAAGAAGAACAAATCAAAATGGGATGGCGGCAGAATGGGATGGTGTCAAAATGGGATGTCGCGCTATGAGCTCTGACGCGATGACGTCACACAGTCGTGTGCAGAGTTGTCTGGCCTTGCCTCAGGCATTCCGGCGGAACTCGCGAGAAGGCAACACGCGAAATGTGCACTCCGAATCTCCCGCATTTATCGACATGGTCTCTAGTTGTAGTGTTAAAATTTGCCATAACAGACAAGATAGAGATAGGGACAGAAGATTCTTTTCTGTTCCATTTGTTGTCAACGAAAAGGGCAAAGAGACAAGGGATTTGACTGCACGACGCCGGCGAGAATGGTTAGCACAGCAGTTTGAATCAACAGCTAGGAGATCTATACGTGTGCTCTGATCATGTTGTCAATGGTAAGTACTCATGCTTTTGTACATCTGCCTTGGTTAGTCTGTGTTTTATGCAAGCTGTGTTGTGATGGTAGTGTGCGGACAGTCGGTCAGTCCTGCACCGAGTGCAGTCTATGACTGACCGGGGAGTGTCAGTCTTACACTTACTCTCTATAACAACTTACATGTATCATCATAATCATGGTTGCCCAAAACCATGACTTGTGAGAATGCCATGATTATGTGTGAAAATACTTGGATTTGATAATCATAATTTATTTGAACAATAAATGGTTATTGTTGATACAACTTCATAGTTCAGTTTTAAAGGGTAGATCTGTGTCTAGATTTACTCATTCATTTTGTTTGGGTGATTTATTTTTAAAATAACTCCCAATCCATAATTTACAATACATTTGCCTTTGATTTTTTTTGCATCGCAACCATCAACCCTGTGGGAAGTAAACAGTCCGAGCTGGACGCCTACTTTGAAACTTGGGTATGGTGCAGGGACACAGCCTGACAGCCAACAAGGACGGTACCAGAGACTCAAGGAGAAGAAGAAGCTTGTGGGGAGTGAGTCAACTCCTTCTCACCCTAATTTAGCAGAGGATGCTGGTGATGGCGACGGGGAAGGTACTTCGGATACAGCAGAACTGGCTGCTCCTCTTCCCGAGAGAGGTGACTGTGGTGGTACTTACTGCCAGACTGAAACCTATGACAATTTTGCCTGGATTTCTAAAGATGCAGAAAAGCAGCTACGGGATGAACTAAACAGGCTGGTGCTAGAAAATCGGGAACTTAAAGACGAACGTGCCAAAACCAAAGAGACACTTGATTCTTTGAGGGACAATGACGACACTGTGCGATATTTTACTGGGATTTCTAATTTCTTTACACTTGTTTCATCATTTGATTTTCTTGCACCGCATTTACCAACACACTCGCGCAGAGCACTGACAAAGTTTCAAGCTCTCATGCTCACATCCACGCATATGCGCCTTAACACACCCCTGCAACACCTGGCATACATCGTTTCTGTGTCAAGAACAACTGCCAGCAAAGTTTTTCACGAGACTGTGCATATCATGTACCACCGACTGCAGCCACTTGTTTTCTGGCCAGACAGGCGAAGCATAAAGACAAGTCTACCGCCACAGTTCCTTCCCTATCCATGGAACAGAGTAGTGTCCATTATTGACTGTTTTGAAATATTCATTGAGAGACCCTCCAGTGTTGATGCTAGTGCACTCACCTGGTCAAACTACAAGCACAACAATACAATTAAATACTTAATATTAATTACTCCTCAAGGCCATATTTCTTTTATTTCTAAAGGGTGGGGTGGGCGAACACGTGACAAGCACATCACTGCAAATAGTGGGTATCTAGACAATAGTGTACAAAATGATGTGATTTTGGTTGTCAGGGGATTTGACATTAATGAACTGGTGGCTATGACATAATGAGAGGTGCACAAGTGAAAATCCCTGCCTTTACAAGAGGGACGAGTCAGCTTACAGCTTATGAAATAGAGTCAACACGCAAACTAGCTAATCTGAGAATTCATGTTGAGCGAGTTATCGGTATTCTTTGTGGGAAGTACACAATTCTGAACTCTGATATTCCGACTGATCTTTTGTTTGCAAGAGAATGAGAAGAGGTGGTAACACTGGACAAAATAGTCATTGTATCATCTGGGCTTGTCAATGTTTTCACTGGTATCATGTGATTCTTGCTGTGACGCTGCATAAGCACAGCCTGGTGAACTGAAGGCATTGTTTAGAGAATATGTTAATTAAACTGTGGTGTATTGTATCTGATTCTGATTCAGGTGTCTCACATGAGCAGTAGCAATAGTCTTTCTGTTATGTTTTCAATGGATGGAATCTTGAATTTAAAGATGAAGGAATTGTTTAAAGAATGTGTTAATTAAACTGTGGTGTATTGTATCTGATTCTGATTCAGGTGTCTCACGTGAGCAGTAGCACTTGAACAGTTTTCCTGTTATCATGTTTTCTGGATGGAATCTTGAATTTGAATATGTGTATATGATCTGACCTGCTGCTATTTCCTTCCAATTCAAGAGCAGATGTAATTCTTTCTATTACACACACACACACACACCACATTAACATACACTTTGAAATCATTTTGCATAAATGTGACATGTATTGACACAACTGACAAAGGTTGAATTATGCTTATTAGCCTCAAAATAGCTCTACACAGGAAACAAGATATAGGAGCATTGCAAAATTAAATGGCCTACACTTGAAATGCGAGCACACATTTAAACTACCAATAACATGCAACTGCAAGCGACACTGAACATACCACGACCAGTATTGCAGGTATGAAGCCAAAGTGAAGAGAAGAACTATTTCCATTAATGTTCAAAATTGAAAATGAAATAACATATACTGTGGGCATGTGAGTCATTAACTATTCATTATGATAAATAAACCTGTGCGCTTTTTTGCAAAAATAAATGTGTTCAATTTTGTTGTCATCAAAACAGAACTACGTAGTTGATAATAGAAACTAACGTTCAGTTCCACTGCCAATTGAAACACTGTATTACTTGACTGTACTGATGCAGAACTACGCTCGACCACACACTCATATTTTGTTCCCTAAATCAAGCAGTCAATCCGTGTCACTGGAAACATTGAACGAGGAGAATGAACATATACCTGGCTGAATAAGTTGATAATCAAACTGTTCATGATTCTTTGTTATCAGAATGTGTATTGATTATCAGTTTTAGAACGTGTCCATAAGCAGTCTGCTTGTTAACGTTCTTAATGTTGTTACTGTTTATAACGTGTATACAAGAAATTAATAAAAACACGCTTAAACCAAAATGGGATGGGGCAAAAAAGGGGACGGCGGCAAAATGAGATTGCACCAAAATGGGATGTGGATCTAAAACCACCCCCACCACCCAGCGTAGAGGCTCTAAACAACAAATATTAACAATAATAATAAAAGGCATGCATTACTTTGTGGAATGCGATATTTTTACATTTTTACAAATCACGGGTTAACACCCAAGCCACCCCTTCAAACCCCTATCCACCGATCCAACTAACAAAACCAAAACACATAAAAAATAGTTTCGACTACATTTTTTCTCATTCCTCTAACAAGTAGCCGTAGCGATGTGGGTGTGTGTGTGGGGGTGTGTGTGTGTGTGTGTGTGTGTGTCATTGATCAACCCATTATAACTCAACTATTTTCCCCTTCAAAAACATGGTTTTGCTTTTTAGCCGATTACAAACTCGAACCTTAAACAGAGAAGAAAGCACCATCTGAACATCTCAAGTTAAGAATAAAACGAGTATTTTATTCATTCGTTCGGCCCGGACGTGAAAAACACCAAATTTCGCCTTTGCAGTCGTTGTTTCGGCCCGCGTCCCGGACCGCTGAGCCGAAATAATAATAATAATAATAATATGGGAGATTTATAGAGCGCTTTACATTCTCAAAGCGCTTTACAATGACAAACATACATAATACATACAAAGCAAAGCAAAAGCATGTGCAGCAGCATTCAGCACACAAGTGAACAACGAAACTCAAACACTACATCAATACAATCTGCAAGCATACTAACACAGGCAAAAACATTCGAACATTCAAACACCTGATTCAAAAATGCACCATGTTGAAATAAAATTAATCAAAATACTGGGTGAAGAAGTGTGTTTTAAGGTTTGATTTGAAGGAACAGAATGTTTGGCAGTGTCGGATAGAGTAAGGGAGAGAGTTCCACGCAACGGCAGCAGAGTGGGAGAAGGCTCTCTGGCCGTGCTGTTTGCGACTAAAAGAAGATAGACGGAATATTCTAGTGTCTACAGAGGAGCGGAGGGATCGTGAGGGTGTATAGAGTGTGAACAGGTCAGACAGGTAGGATGGGGCTGAGCCAGATATTATTTTGTAGCAGATACAGCAGCACTTATATTGGATTCTCAGCTCTACAGGGAAATGTCACTATAGTCTTGGTTTTTTACTCGGGACGCGTCCGCGAGCATCTGAGATGGTACCCGACAAAACAAACTGTAGATCCACGCCTATCAAAGATTTTTTTCTCTTTTTCTTCAAAAGCTATTTGCAAAATGAACAATCTGTATGTCCATAACACATACTTTGATTAAAGTTAACTCGACTTAACAGGAAAGACCAATTTCTATCTTCCGTTTTTGCGACGACGACAAATTGTTCCATTTTCCAGCCGGAACGTCTCGCAAAGGCCCCGTCCCGACTGTGTGAGGGGGGAAAAAAGAAGGTCACCGTCACTTGTCGTCGTGCTGAGTTGTCGGGCGTCTTCACCGCAACCTCACTAGTATCATAGTTGTATTCACGTACATGTATTACTATTATTTCATGGGAAGGAAAATATTGGTGTTTGAGATGTGTACTTTTCATTGCTCAGGGTGTACAACTACGCAATCATTACTATGGCTTTGCTGGAGACGGAAAGGCGAGCAGACATATTCTCCCCAAACCATGACACGGTTCAGTTTCTCCTGGGTCAGCTGAAGGCACTGGAGCGTGAAGGATTTAATCCACACAGAAAACTGGCGGGAGTATTCGGAGGTACATGTATTTTATTTTAATTATTTTTTATTTTTTTTTTTTTTTTTTTACTTTTGGGAAGACGCTTAAGCGTGCCCTTTTAATTAAATAAACAATAATATTATATAACACACTTGGTATATGTATGTTTAACTGTACATTAATATGTGGCATAGCACATTTAACATTAACTTTTGGAGCAAATTCTTACAATACATAAATGGACAAAAATGTATTAATCTATACGGTTGTGTCTGCGGTGTCAAAATTTGCGACATCAACATAATCATGAATCCACACACACACATACATATGCACATATACTTTAATATTTTTTATTTACAAAATACTCAAACGTCTCAACCCTAATTCGCAATTAAACATAACATTTAAATCAATAGGCCTACCATATCTATCTAAAACTGATTTTTGTTCAAGGGATAGATACTTGCTGATACACATTTTTGCTATCAACAAAATATGATTTCTAATTTTGTTTGTTGGGGTATGCATTCCTGGTAAACATCATGTTCTGTTAATATAACATTTTCTTTCGTATTAACAAAAATACATCTAATAATATGTTCATTTTTCTACATTTCCAAAAAAAGTGCTCAATATAATCTATTTCGTTACAAAGACTACACAAATTATTTTTTTTCAACTTCATCTTGTGGAGTAAAATGTTTGTGGGCCTGGGTAAATATGTAATATTTTCCATAGAAGCAACTTTAATCTTTCCTCGCTTGTACATTTAATTGCCAAGAGCCAATATTTCTCGTCAATGAAAATATTATATTTATGTAACCAGAATTTTACAGACCAGGGTGCGCTTGCTTTTGCATTTGTTAAAATAGCGCAGAACTGTTTGGGGGAAGTTTTTTTTAACAGGTCATGTAGACAGGTCCCAGATTCGTCGCTCGCGTTTCCGTTGGCTGTATTCTCTCGCAGCGCACGCGCGCGGAGGGCCGTGTGTAAAGCATTATCTATATATATACGACTTGTGTCTGTCTGTGTGTCTGTGTGTGAGTTCGCGATGCACGGCCAAAGTTCTCCATGGATCTGCTTCAAATTTGGTGGGCATATTCAGGTAGACCCCGGACACAACCTGGTCGATAAGAATTTTCAACACGTGCTCTCAGCGCGCAGCGCTGAACCGATTTTGGTTTTTCTGTTTATCTTCCCAAATCCATTCCTCTTCCTTATCTTCTCCAGTGTTTTGCGTTTATCTCCCTTCCTTCGTGTGGCGTCAATCCATATTCCCGTTACTATTTTTAGAAGGTCACTGTCGACAACGCTCAATCCATATTCCCGTTACTATTTTTAGAAGGTCACTGTCCCGGCGAAGCCGGGTATTACTCTTCCTTATCTTCTCCAGTGTTTTGCGCGTTTATCTTCCTTCCTTCGTACGGTGCGTACAACCGGCATAGCCGGGTCCCCGGCAAAGCCGGGTATTTGGCTCTACTTCTTCCCGGCGAAGCGGGTATTCATCTAGTACTCAATAAGCCGTGTGGCGCTATAACCAACAGTGGTACAAATCTGTTCATACGGGACAACAGTGTTGTTGCCAGGCCTCGGTCTTCGGTCTCTGACGCATTCCTTTTTGATTTGACGCATTGGACCTAACCTAGTCCGGTCGATTGACCGATAGTTTTTACGTTTTGGTGGTCAACTGACCGATACATATTCGTACAACTACAAGGCGGACAAGGTCTGCAATGAATGGAATGGGAGTTGCAAAGTCGGAAAACAAACCCCGATCGAAATGCTCATGTTCGATTTCGCTACAAGTGAAAATGCACTCGGTGCCGAGTCCGTGTTTGTCGTCATTGACACTCGAGGCTGCGTTTACGGAAATACCCGATCCAGCCGGTGCACCTGTTTACCGAACACGGTGCAAACAGCGGAAAGTTCATCAATGGCTTTATTGTCATTTTTGCGTAAAAAGTTAGATTTAACTCCGGACTGTAAGTTATTTTGCATTGCATGTAACAAAGCCATGTGTGTCTTCTGCCTCCGAACACACACGCTACAGAGCTCGACTCAATGTGCGCAGTTTCGTATAAAAATTATCTTCCAATTTTCCCACTGTGTTTTATAAAATAATCATATTATGAAAGCACATACATTCTTATCTTAGTTTTTATGTATTCATTGTTAGCAAACATCGGCACTATTCATGTTTTATTTTAAACGTAGTCATTGTTATTTATAGATCACGGGCGCTTGATGTGGAGTAGGTCGCGCACGTGTGGATGTTGTGCCCGGTTCTTGTTTCTGTCTCTGTTGTTATTTTAGTTAGCGGGTCTGGTTGAGTTGTTATTTTAGTTAGCGGGTCTGGTTGAGCACGTGTTGTGTATCATGTGCCCTTTGCTGGTCATTGTGCATTTTAGTTAATGGACTGGTGATGTCATTTGTATGGAGTCGGCGCATGTGCGAGGATGTGTGTGTGTGTGTGTGGGGGGGGGGGGGGGCGCGGGAGATGGAAACTTGCTGTATGTTATGTAGTGTATATATTGTGTGTGATACGTGGTAAGTGTGATACTATTTATTTGCATGTGTGATGCAGGGACAGTGTACGTGATATCTGTAGGCCTGGGCCTATGCTAGGGATTACTGTGTAAGATACATGAAATGTGATATGAATGCTGTTTTTATATGTTATACTCTTACTTTCTGCCTATGTCTTAATCCCAAGCGCAAGACAAATTCTTCTATGTGAAAATTGAAGCCAATAAAATTTGAGTTGAGTTGAGTTGAGGTATGGCGGTACAATTTGGACCTATTGGTTTTTTTAAAGGCAGGACATTTGGACCTATTTTTTTTAGGGAGGTCCAAATGACCTATTGTCTTCTTAGGCTGGGACAATATTACTGTCTATCCATATTATTATTATTATTATTATTGTGACCATATATCACGTACAACATTTACATCAGCTTTAATCCAATTTTCAAAACACAAAACATTTTAAAAAACAATACCTGCATTATTCCACAAACATTGATCAATAAATCGTTCTTTTTCTACAAAAACAAATGTCTATTCTCAGTCCATTTTACAGTTTAATACATGTTGCCAAAATTTCGATTTTATTCTCATCAGGCCTACAAACTGTCTCGGGGTGGCAGTTGATTGAAAATAACACAGACGACTTCCAAGAGCGTCATAATTATGTCTCGGAAATAATTTCCAATTTTGAAAATATGTTTGCTGTAGCCTAGCTGCCCAGCATAACAAAAAGGATGTCTGCATATTATGCATATTTATCATGTTAGTACCGCCCATTTATAATTTATCACACAAAACTGTTCGTTTAATCTTCTCAAATGCTTTAGTGTTTGAATACTTACGTTTCCACATAAATTTAAAGAGGATAGTGTTCAGTCTGTCAAGCACTTTTGTCGGGGCAGAAAGTGCCTGAAAAACGTATACAAACTGGGATATCAAAAATGTTTTAATTAGGCACAATTTACCGCTAATACTTAAATTTCTTCTTGACCACATTCCAACAATTCTTTCAATTCTATCAAGACGTTTTGACCAGTTTTCTTCAATGTCAGAAGCAACAATATCATTCCTAAATATAATACCCAACATCTTTAACTGTTTTGTCCATTTTATATTACAACATTGTTCTGGGCTGTTCTTCATGGATCCCAACCACATTGCTTCGGTTTTATTTTGATTCAAATTTAAATTTGAAATATACGAGAACTGTTTTACTATCAATAATACCTGTTGCAGGTCGTGTTTGTCTTTGAGAAACAGTGTTACGTCGTCTGCATACATTGCCAGTTTTAACACATATTCCATGTTTCTCTCTCTCGATCAAATGATGGAAAATTCAGTCCTTTTATGGTCTGATCACTGCAGATTTTAATGGCTAGGAGTTCAAGGCCAAGGACGAAGGCCATCGGAGAAAAATTACACCCCTGACGGATCCCGGTTAATACGTTGAATTCCTCGGAAATCCAACCCACGTAATTATTACAACTTGTGGTATTATTCATAATACTTTTACCCAATTTAAAACATTTCCACCAAAACCAAATTTGTTAAATGCCCAAATCATATATTCCTTTGATATTGAATCAAATGCTCGTGCAAAATCCAGATCAAGGAGAATGCCTGGCTTATTATTACAATTCATAAAATCTGTTACATCATCAATTAATCGAATAATATCACTCGCTTTTCTGCCTTTAATGAAACCAACCGATGTGCCAGACATTTTGCAAATATTTTGTAATCAGTATTAGTGAGAGAAATGGGTCTCCAATTATTTAAATTATCTCGTGATAGATCCTTTCCTTTGTGAATTAAGGATATCACCGCCTTTTTTGTGTAGGAGACAATTCAGCTTGAAAAGATGCGCTTAAGGAGGCAAACACCAAATCCTTAACTTTAGGCCAGAAAAAATTCATAAAACTGGCTGTGACGCCGTCCAAGCCCGGCGCAGAGCCGTTTCTTAATGATTGAAGTGCTCTACCAATTTCTTCAATTGTAATATCTTTTTCCAACTCATTCGTCTGGTCCTCTTTTAATTGTGGAATATTTAATTGGGATAACTCGCGTTCCGCCTTCGTTTCATCAAAACACATTTTCGTACCAAACATTTTTCGACAAAAAATTTGTTTGCGCTTGCATTATTTCTTGTTGTGATGTAAAAATGTTTCCATTATCGTCACACAATCTGTCCATTACTTTAACATTTGCTCTTGCTTTTTCCAAATTCAAAAAGTATCGGGTATTTTGTTCCCCTTCTGCAATAAATGTTTCACGAGATCTCACCTGTGCGCTTTTTGCCTCGTGAATATTATAAATTTCTAATTTGTGCTTAACATTTTCTCTCTGTGTCAACAAACGTTGGTTTTCTGCATCAGTGGACAACTTTTTATCGATTTCATTTAATTTGTTATGCAACTTCTGTTTCTGATCAATCATTTGCATTTTCTTCCTTTTACTAAAACTAATACAAAATTCCCCTATTTTAACTTTACAAATCTCCCAGTGCATCTGAGGTTCAATATGTACATTTTCAATCATATGTTGTTCTAGCAACTCATTCGTTCTTTCAACAAATTCACAATCATTCAGTAAACTATCAATAAACTTCCAATATGACGGGCCTCTATCAATATGTGTTAATTTAAAATGCATGATTACCATCCCGTGATCGGTCTGTGCTACTGACTGTATCTTACAATCACGTGTCCGATTCAATACATCATCGCAGGCTAATATAAAATCAAGTCTCCTGGCAATTAAGGGTGTTTTTCGTGACCATGTGAACTCTTTATCATCAACATGAAAAAGACGCCACAGATCGTTCAGGCCGTTATCAGCCAGCAAGTTATTAATCAATCAATCAATGAGGCTTATATCGCGCATATTCCGTGGGTACAGTTCTAGGCGCTCTGCAGTGATGCCGTGTGAGATGAAATTTTACATCAAAAGCATTATGTTTACCCCCACTTATGATATCTAAATCATTATCCAAAACACAATTAAAATCACCACAAACTATTTTCTGATAATCTGCTTTTTCCTTTAAAAATTTTTCAAGAAGTGCAAAATAATTACTTCTTTCAGTCATGTTGTTTGGACCGTAAACGTTAACAAGTCGCGTAAGGCGAAATTACTACATTTAGTCAAGCTGTGGAACTCACAGAATGAAACTGAACGCACTGCATTTTTTCACAATGACCGTAGTCCGCCGCTCGTGCAAAACGCAGTGAAATTGACGAGCCTGTTTAACGCTGTAATGGTTGCGCTTTGCTGCATAGCACGCTTTTCTGTACCTCTCTTCGTTTTAACTTTCTGAGCGTGTTTTTAATCCAAACATACCATATCTATATGTTTTTGGAATCAGGAACCGACAAGGAATAAGATAAAATTGTTTTTAAATCGATTTTTGAACTTTTATTTTAATCAAATGTTTTATATTTTTAATTTTCAGAGCTTGTTTTTAATCCAAATATAACATATTTATATTTTTTTGGAATCAGAAAATAATAAAGAATGAGATGAACATAATTTTGGATCGTTTTATAAAAATATAATTTTAATTACAATTTTCAGATTTTTAATGACCAAAGTCATTAATTAATTTTTAAGCCTCCAAGCTGAAATGCAATACCAAAGTCCGGCCTTCGTCGAAGATTGCTTGGCCAAAATTTCAATCAATTTGATTGAAAAATGAGGGTGTGACAGTGCCGCCTCAACTTTTACAAAAAGCCGGATATGACGTCATCAAAGACATTTATCCAAAATATGAAAAAAACATCAGGGGATATTATTACCAGAAACTCTCATGTACAATTTCATAAAGATCAGTCCAGTAGTTTACTCTGAATCGCTCTACACACACACACACACACACACACACACACACACACACACACACACACACACACACACACACACACACGTACACACACACACACATACACCACGACCCTCGTCTCGATTCCCCGTCTATGTTAAAACATTTAGTCAAAACTTGACTAAATGTAAAAACATACAACTTTTCTTCGTTAACCATGACTTCAAGCTCAAGTAATTCTTCTCGACTTCACAACACATTGCATTTCAAATGGGAAATTCTTTCGAACAAGTATTATTTGGCCAAGGCTATGATTCGTTGCCGTTCAATAAAAAATCTTCCCTCCCCATTCTCTTTCCCATTGCTCAACGTCATTTTCTGAAACGTATGTTTCTTGAACACAAACGATATCAATTTGTTGTTTTCTTAGATAATAAAAAATTTTTTTCGCTTTGTTTTGTTTCGTAAACCATGAATGTTTACAGAAGAAATAGATAAGGCCGCCATGGCAAACACGAGCTAGCATTGCAAGTAAAATCGTCGTCCGTCAGTCGTAAAGTCCGTGGGGTCAGAATCCGTCAGGTCAATCGGACGTACATGTATTGCCTGAATGCCTGTTTCTCTACCTGTTTTCACATCAAAAACCAAATTAGTTTTTTCCTCCAAAGTAGTAGCAGAACACATTTAAAAAAAACATTTCACCAAATTAGCAGACATGAAGCGTAGGAGTATATTATACATGGTTTTGTGTCTTTATTTTCAATTCTTATTTTGATTACAAAATAAAGAAGCAAACAAAGGAAAAAAAACGATGAAAAGATGTCATTAAATAAATATTGCCATTTTCTACAACTGGCGTCTGTTAGTCTACGGAACAAAGAAAGATGAACATAAATTTCTACATTTGACACACGAGTCAATCCTGGCCTCTAAACGTGTTTGCCAAAGACGCAGTTATTTTGAAACTTGCAGTGAGTCATCACCGACAATATTAATGATGTTCAGCAGAACTGTGATAATTTTCACCACACACGTACACACACATCTTACGTAAGGGACGTAAGGGACGTAAGTGCTGCAAATATGGCCGACGACAAGGAAAATGAGAGTTATGCAGAACCAATCTCTTCACATCTGAGACAATAGGAAGCGTTAAAATAAGCAAGCGGTTGCAAGCAAATGAATGTTGTTTTTCTGGGGCACTGTAGGTTAGGGGGAAGAATTTACCCGATGCTCCCCAGCATGTCGTAAGAGGCGACTAACGGATTCTGTTTCTCCTTTTACCCTTGTTAAGTGTTTCTTGTATAGAATATAGTCAATGTTTGAAAAGATTTTAGTGAAGCAGTATGTAAGAAATGTTAAGTCCTTTGTACTGGAAACTTGCATTCTCCCAGTAAGGTAATATATTGTACTACGTTGCAAGCCCCTGGAGCAAATTTTTGATTAGTGCTTTTGTGAACAAGAAACAATTGACAAGTGGCTCTATCCCATCTCCCCCCTCCCCTTTCCCCGTCGCGATGTAACCTTCGTGGTTGAAAACGACGTTAAACACCAAATAAAGAATGAAGAAATAAAGTAACCAGCAAAAGAACCAGCTTTTATTCTTGAGTGCACATAGTTCTTAGACCAAGACTGTAGTTTTGCTGTAAGGGAGCAAGGGCTCACAGTTTTGAAAACGAAATAGCCTGAACGACATTTTGTTTTTGTATGCAAAACCACTCTACACTTGACCCTTTGGTTGTGAATGCGTGTGTGTGCGCGGGGTTTGTCATTCGTAATCATGGTGACGTTTAGAAGATTCCCGGACACCTGCTTCCACCTGAGTCGATTTGATGCCTAAACGTGATCATTTGGACATCAAAATGTCGTGACGTGGTATCCTGAAAATGCTTTCAAAGGCCAAATAAAACGGTTTGTTCCAGCTATCTGCGTCCTGACACAGAATCCTGGCAACAGAGAGCTGCTGGTGCAGGGGGGCGTTCTCCCTTATCTGGAGAAAGGCTTGGCGAAGTGCGTTTCTGAGAACAATCGTGAAGGTAGGGCTGACGCTTTTTTCCTTGGAATTGTTTTGTGTTTGTGTTATCTCATTTTCCGCCTTTGGTGTGTACGATCTGATTCTTTGCGGACATACATCGAAATGATTATCTGTTTACACTTCTTGTGATAAACGATTAAATGTCCTGAGTGTATTCGTTTGTTCTTGTTTTGGTTGGATTCCATCTGGTATGGTCGAAACCCACATTCGGTTAATTGATTTATTGTTGACTATTAAACACGCACGCACGCACACACACACACACACACACACACACACACACACACACACACACACACACACACACACACACACACACACACACACACACACACACACACACACACACACACACACACACACACACACACTCATTGTCAGGTATGCATTTGTCCTCCCAGTGAAACAAATAGTGCCTGTATCAAGTTTCAAGAATTAATTGCAATTGTTTTTATGTACAGTAGGAAAATGATGTAACTATCTACGTGCCATAAAATCATCATGGAGTCGACACAAAAAAACTGTTCACATACGTTTTTGTGATGGGAAGTCAGTCAGCATACAAGTGATATCTTGCCATGGCAGGGATTGCAAAGTCCTTAAAGGTTTTAAAAACTTTTAAAAACTGACCACCCTTTAGGTCCTTTAAAGTTTGTAAAAATTGACCTGTGTTTGTTAAAGTTTGTAAAAAGTGCTGTGTGACTAAAATACACAGTGTGGGTCTTCAATGAGAATGGTTAACCTGCCTTGTGATACAAAATAATGAACAAGAGGCGAAGCCTTCAAGGCTCCCGTAAGAAATCGACTAACAGTAACACAAACTCAATCACTCCGTCACACACACACACACACACACACACACACACACACACACACACACACACACACACACACACACACACACACACACACACACACACACACACACACACACACACTCGCACACACACACTCACACACACATACACACACACACATCTCCACTTTTTGACATACATGATCATTGATTGCGATATATATTCATTGTAGCATCTACTTGCCTAAAGTTGGTAATACCCAATGTATTTGTGAATGTTACAAACCAACATGTATAGTGTAACTCTGCCTTAGACACCCACAGTTGCGATTATTCTGAGCCGACTGAAAAAAAAGTGGCCCCTCACAGCTGGAACACTACCATCTCAGAGCTTTTTACGCATGGAACGTCTCCCACACCGTGGCTCAGAACAGTTTCATTTGCTGCATTTATCCTCTCTTGATAACTTGATAACTTGCACATGTCGAAATAGTTGCGGACGCACTAGGCACAAACCCGTTAGTTTTTTCTCTCTTTTTTTACACATTTGGCAGCGTTCACTCTAAAGTTGACGCTTAAAACGGACTAATTTTTGTCCAAAGACAAAGCCGTAAATACACACAAGTTGCTTTATTTGACAGCTATGGTTGTATTCGCTACCTTTTAGCAGTGTTGGCCCAGATTTTCTAGCACAAACAAAATATAATAGCAAAAACTCAAAGTATCCCTGTGTACCCTAATATCGACCACGTTCAATAAATCGAAGAAAAGAAATGATAAAGACTGGTTTCAGTCATTCATTAAGAAGCTTGCTAATAAAGACCTATAACTACTTCTCGAGATTTCAAAAATCATACGAAACAGTCTTCTTTACGTGAAAGTTGATTATTTCAATTATAAGTTTCTTTAATTTCCTGTTGTGTTTCAAATAAAGTTCTCGTCGAACCGAAACATATAAATCTTAAGCATATTTGTTTGAATTAGTCAGACTTGCATGTCAATTTGTATCATGGTATTTTGAAGTATAGGAGGCTTTTTACAGTGATTCTTGAAGGCCTCTTCACAGGCTTCTAATATGGACCAGTTGTGAATTTTTCTGTATCTAATTTTTTCTGAGTGTCTATAATAGCCATTTCGCTCTTATTTTAGGCTTAAAGGTTAACTCAAGATAGAACAACTACCAAACACAAAATGAAACTTCTTCGCAAGCAAACAAGCTAGTTATCAGCGTAAAACAAAACGTGGTCCATATTAGGGGCCCTTCCCCCATGTGTACGCATCTGTGAAATAGTTGTGGGAAGCTCTTGGCTGTTTATATTGTAATCTGTAACAAAAAGACAAATCTTTGATCTCAATGCTGTGACTTAGGTCCTGCATCTTGAAAGTAAGTTTAACTATTATTTTTACCATGCGTTGACGCTTGTGAGTTGAATACTTGTCCTTAGATTTGAAAGTGAAAATGTTGTGTTTCAGAAACGGCAACGTGCTCAAACATCACGATTTCACTGCATTACTTGACCCTTGCGGAGCGAAACAAAGCGGAGATCATGAAGCACAAGCAGCTGCTGGATTCCTTGGCCAGCATCCATTTTGACCAGTGTCATAGTCACCACCCTGATTGCATTGTAGTTGCTAAATGCGCGTTATCAAACTTGGGTATGAATCCACAGGACCTGTCGAATGATGGGCCTCGACGTACAGGTGAGGAATACGTTTCGACCTCTGTGTTTATTCTGGAATTTTTCCTAATTTAGAAATCGTGTTTTGTGGTTGGACGAGTCGGAAACTATCATTAACATACTGATTACTGATTAATTCAAATGTGCGAATCAGACAGAATTCACGTCCTGGGTTACGATGAAAAAACAAAAACGACTGAAGAACAGTCACTCACTGACCTTCCATATTTCCAATTCAATAATAGTATATTATATACTAGAGGAATACCCGCTTCGCCGGGTAGCCGGCTATGGACCCGCCAAGCTTAGGTCCCTCCCAGATTCGTGGAATGGGAACAGCACGAAAATGATTCAGTAGCCATAAGGCCATTCCTGACCATATCGAGTCCCATCCTTGTCGACGAATGTAACCGTGTTAATCACCTTTGGAGGCGAACTCCACTCAAACAGGATTGAGCAATTTAGAGCTTATCTGTAAGCCCTTTTGAACTGTTATGGCTTTTCAAAGGAAGGCCAGTACATACAAATACACAAAAGTCGCCAGACCACATCACAAACAGAACTGAACAATCCCCAGGTGTTGCTCACATAGAGAGACACACACACACACACACACACACACACACACACACACACACACACAAACACAGAGAAGCCGTATCTATAGAGAGATAGATGACAGTGTATTTTTCGCGTGGTTATAAATTGATTCGACCTTTGCACTTTTACAGTGAGGATAATTTACGGGTCCAATTTACGTTCTGGACACTGCGGTGACCTTCTAAAAATAGTAACAGAACGCCGGGAATATCCGAAGATGCCCCACTCATACTATAGTGCACCATACGAAGGAAGGGAGGTAAACGCTGAAAACCTGGAGAAGATAAAGAAGAGTTACTTATAATGGTGAAATGAACACAAAAACCAAAATCGGTTCAGCGCTGCGCGCTGAGAGCACGTGTTGAAATATCTCATCGATGATATTGTGTCCGGGGTGTAGCTGAATACGGTGTCCAAATTTGAAAAAGATCCACCGAGAACTTTGGCTTTGGTGTGTCGGTATGGGGGCCCGGGTAGCTGAGGTGGAACCAAAATAGCTGAGGTGGAACCAAAATCGGTTCAGCGCTGCGCGCTGAGAGCACGTGTTGAAATATCGACTAGGTTGTGTCCTGTACCGGGTCTACCTGAATATGCCCACCAAATTTGAAGCAGATCCATCGAGAACTTTGGCCGTGCATCGCGAACTCACACACAGACACACCA
>NW_027127302.1:0-35000 GCF_037325665.1 Littorina saxatilis
AAGTGTTCTATTCTACATTATTTTATTTCTGCTTGTCTGCCATGGAGTTGTCCAGGAATGACAGCAAATTGACGTTAACAATGCTGATTCCACTTCCTTTTTACCCGATTTTTACCACCCCCCCCCCTCAACCCCCCCCCCCCCCCCCCCACCAGTCCACGGCAGTAAATATAAACTTTATCTCGCATCAATCTCTCGGCGCTTGCTCAGTGCAGGATGTGCCTGGTTTCCTAACCTGCACCGGTGTCATGATATGTTTGGTTTCAGGATACATGGGATAGGTTTACCTTCAGAGCCTTTCCTATGAAGGAGGGCTTATCGTGTGGCCACTGTTTACCAAAGTGATAATCACTCAGAGCAGCTTTGCATTATGCGTTCGGGATTACAACGCAACTCATCGTGCAAACTCGACAGACGATTCCCAGGTTGTGTTAACCTCACCACCTCCCACCCCCCATATTATTTTTTCTTTAATAATCAGCAATGACCTACTGACACTTATTTGATTCACATTAAATCATCAAGGCACGGTACCATTAATATCTTCCCCCTGGCCCCCCCGTTATCCCCCCCCCTATACACCACTCCCCCCCGCCCACCCGTCGTTTCTTTAACACTTTGTGCCTAATTTAACTTCGAAAGTAATGAACATAAATTGTCCATGTTGACTTTTTTCATTTGTTTCACGATATGTATCTATTGCCAAGTGGTTATGCTTAATTATTAAGTGTTCATTTTGTAATTATCATGTGTTCGTGTTAGATTATGGTTTTGGCGCTAGTAAGCCGAAGACAAAACTGAAAATGAGTAATTAACACTGTCAGTTAACATTATCGCTGTGAATTACACAGAACACGTGTTAACTACTTATTTTCGCGTAATATTGATAACCTTAGGTTTTGGTGCTAGTAAGCCGTCATAGATCTTGCCCAGCCGTTTTCATGGAATAAGATCTTACGGCATAGATTTGAAACGCATATCAAAATGCAACAATTTGACAGATTCCTGTTCAGAATGGGATGTTTTTTTAATGAATTAATGTTTTTTTAAGCCGTCCGAAATAATTAGCCGAATCGTTTCCACAAGAAGGGCACTGCTTTGGGAAGTGATGTCAGTGCATGTTTGTTTAATTTCATTTTGTTATCATTTTTATATTTAGTCAAGTTTTGACTAAATATTTTAACATCGAGGGGGAATCGAAACGAGGGTCGTGGTGTATGTGCGTGTGTGTGTGTGTGTGTGTGTGTGTGTGTGTGTGTGTGTGTGTAGAGCGATTCAGACTAAACTACTGGACTGATCTTTATGAAATTTGACATGAGAGTTCCTGGGTATGAAATCCCCGAATGTTTTTTTCATTTTTTTGATAAATGTCTTTGATGACGTCATATCCGGCTTTTCGTGAAAGTTGAGGCGGCACTGTCACGCCCTCATTTTTCAACCAAATTGGTTGAAATTTTGGTCAAGTAATCTTCGACGACGGGGTTTGGTATTGCATTTCAGCTTGGTGGCTTAAAAATTCATTAATGACTTTGGTCATTAAAAATCTGAAAATTGTAAAAAAATAATAAAAATTTATAAAACGATCCAAATTTACGTTTATCTTATTCTCCATCATTTGCTGATTCCAAAATCATATAAATATGTTATATTCGGATTAAAAACAAGCTCTGAAAATTAAATATATAAAAATTATTATCAAAATTAAATTGTCGAAATCAATTTAAAAACACTTTCATCTTATTCCTTGTCGGTTCCTGATTCCAAAAACATATAGATATGATATGTTTGGATTAAAAACACGCTCAGAAAGTTAAAACAAAGAGAGGTACAGAAAAGCGTGCTATCCTTCTTAGCGCAACTACTACCCCGCTCTTCTTGTCAATTTCACTGCCTTTGCCATGAGCGGTGGACTGACGATGCTACGAGTATACGGTCTTGCTGAAAAATGGCATTGCGTTAAGTTTCATTCTGTGAGTTCGACAGCTACTTGACTAAATATTGTATTTTCGCCTTACGCGACTTGTTTCATTTTAGCCTTGACATCAACCAGTGTCAACATGTTTTCAAACTCCAAAAGTGTTTAACTTTTAAGCTTGGTAAGGGATGAATCTGGGACCGTGTGATGTCTTTCGGCTCGTGTGTATACACCTGATGTTACCTAGCTTGTAACTGATGACACTCAAGAAGTTGCTTGTTCCTTTCAATGCTTGTTATTCTCTCTGGTGCCAGGAGATTGGTTCCACATGACTCTTTTTGCGCGTGTATGGATTGGGTGCGATTACGTCCCTTTGTTTCTCAGGTCATGATACACAAGCTACATAAGTAATGAAAGGCCTAATCCTCGTGTTGCATCTGTCTGTCTGTTTGTGTGTTCAGTTTGCCTGTCTGTCTTGTGTATGCTTGATTGTGCCTGTCTGCCCGAGTGTTTCGATCCGTCTGTTTGTCTGTGTGTCTGTTGCACGCACGCACGCACGCACGCACGCACACACACACACACACACACACACACACACACACACACACACACACACACGCATGCACCCACCCACGCACGCTCGCACACACTCACACACACACATGCATACATACAAACCGTACACACACACACACACACACACACACACACGTATACACGCACACAAACACACACACAGACACGTACACACGCGCACACACACACACACACACACACACACACGCGCGAGCACACACACACACACACACACACACACACGTGACACACAAACACACACAAACACACACACACACACACACACACACACACACACACACACACCAGCGCGGGCACTCACGCACTACATGCACATAAACATGTCTATTTAAACACATTCACAAGTCAAGTTTATATTCTGTGAAATAGTGTACAGACAGCCATCTCAACACAAAAGAATAAAAAATAACATATGTTATACAAAGGTATCGTAAATTCGTGCAATACAGACAATG
This sequence comes from Littorina saxatilis, assembly GCF_037325665.1. NCBI lineage: Eukaryota > Metazoa > Mollusca > Gastropoda > Littorinimorpha > Littorinidae > Littorina > Littorina saxatilis. The sequence goes on from NW_027127302.1 coordinate 2,968, forward strand.
CACTCTAATAGCTTAGCACAGTTTCTTATGGTGAGTTCGAACTATAAACAGAAGACATTCTTTCAATGTAATCTAAAGAAAAATAGCACTTAAAAAAAAATTGTGGTTTTTATTTGTAAACAACAGTAGCTTGGGTTCTAACAACACAAATATGTAACCATTATGTCCACACAAAAAACACTAACAACACCAACAACACCAAAAACAACAACAACAACAACAACAACGACAACAACAACAACAACAACAACAACAACAGGTTTTTTCTAATATGGTTAACTACCACAAACACTCTGGGTATAATATTCCCGATATAAGGATGTAGCTGTACCGCAGAATAAACAAAGATTTCTTGCGCAGATTCACACAGGCGTCAATCATAACATGAACTTGTGATTTACAAGATGGTTTACACAACAAGAACGTTATTTTTAAGCAAAACAAACAAACAAATAAATAAGAAACGAAAATGTTAAAAATATTTACAAGAAACATGTGTATTTTGAGTAAATAGTTATAGTTATAAAAAGTGTCTTTGTTTATGTCTTAATAAAATTTGATAATACATTTGCATATACAATCTCTGTGTGAAGAACAGGTGAATAAAACGTGGAGAATAAAAACTTGAATAAATACGATATTACCTTGCGATCACTTACTCATCCTAGCCTTTTGCAGTATAATCTACAGACAAGTAACATTTTTTTTTTAACATGATAGATAGTGGGTGGTAAGTGAGTACAGTAGAACCCCCTTTTAAACGCGCAAAAAAAAGGAGGAAAGAAAAATATTACCCCCCCCCCCAAAAAAAAAAAAAAGAAAAAAAAAAGAAAAGGAGTCTCAGACATTCATTAAGAGACAAAAACAATCTGAGAAAACAAGGTCTTCAAAAAGGGAAACGTCCTACATCTGGAGGTCTTTAAACAGGGGTTCCACTGTAATACTTCGCTGACACCAACGGTATCCACTGTCCACCTGTATGGTTTATATACAATAGAAACGACAACAGTCAGATATTGTTCACACTTAAGGAGAAGACACACCCACCAACTAAATCCACAAGTAATTATCTCCTGCAAGAAGCAAACAAATAAACAAGGTGACTTAAGTTAATGATGATTTAATCGATTAAAAATCTAATTGCCCGTGACCTGATTTTGTCAATCAAACAAAACGTTCAAGCAATGGAAAAAGACATGTACCAAGCTTGATAACAGAAAAAAAGAAAATGTTGACAAAAAATACTCAGCAATAAAACCACGAAGCAATCAATGCTGATAAAAAAAGCAATAATTTCAGGTATGGCACAACTTGTAAACTCATGCACAATATATATAACAGAATTTAACATTAACACTAATGACAGAGAAGTCATATTTAATGATAACAGTACATTTCAAACACGATTATCACCAATATAGATATCACAAGTATATATGTGTATACAGTTACTGTGGCTAAAATAATACATTAATAAAAATAAAATTAAAAGCTCGAAAATGTTAACACATGTGTCTTCTTGAGGGTGTGAAACTGCAGACTTTTCTGACCAGAAAATAACCAGTAATCATACACCAATGTTTTCAATGTCCTTTCAAAATTCTACGCAGTAATTATTTCTGGTTCTCATAAAAATCAGCATCAAAATGTATGTTGGCCATCATCAAATGGACCGATTCATTTTTGTGTACAGCCAGTTCAAATAAGTTCTTATCGCCATCAGTGTTGTTCGAATTTTTCAAACTCCAGACTTAAACGCTAACAGTCCACAATGAAATCTGATACGTACGCAATCATGATGTGATTGTGAATCTTCATTGGACGTGCAGTGGACACGAGGACAGCTCAGACGAAAGGCTTGCAAGAAACGACGTTAGACGAGTACCATTAGTGTTTCTGTGAATGGCAGTTTTCTTTCTTTAACGCTCTTGTCCACTTTCTTGCACCTCGTCCTCTCTCTCAATCCTCGCTTTATTCTTCGTTTTCATAAACAGATATGTGTCCAAACTGTCGAGCCAGGGTTGAAAAGCTATCGTCAAATCGGTATAAAACTATGTTGTGATCGAACGGCCGATTGCCCTTCTCTCTCCTGAAGTCGGGCATTACAACGGAGACCTCAGCGTCTTGCAAGCCGTTTTTTGGCCAGTACACGACGTAGTCTATCGGATCACCACCCGGTCGGTCTGCGGTGAGGGTATAATCGTCCAACACCACTCCGTCCACTGCGTCCAACATCTCACGAGCTTTCCCTGATGGGAGATTGAAGTCCCCGCCGACAATAACCATGGCACAGCTTTTCTCATCTTTCAGCCGTTCGAGAAAGCGAAGCAGACGTTTAAAGCAAGCTTGCTTGGCTTTCAGATCCACATCGTTCGACGGTCCATGCCAGGATACTAACAAGATCTTCCCCATTTGGATACCTGCTTTTGGTGTCAACACGCATGCCGTCAGTCGAGTAATAGTGAAGGCGTTATCGGTCACTAGACCGGCCTCTTGAACGGCCTCTTGAACGGCCTCTAGACCGGCCTTTAGACCGGCCTCTAGACCGGCATTTCGACCGACCTCTAGACCGTCCTCTAGAACGGCCTCTAGATCGGCTTCTACACCGTCTTCTAGACCGACCTCTAGATCGGCCTCTTCAACGGCCTCTCGACCAGCCTCTAGACCGGCCACTAGACCGACCTCTAGACCGGCCTGTAGAACGGCCTCTAGACCGGCCTCTGGAACGACCTCTAGACGGGCCTCTATACTGGCCTTTAGACCGGCCTTTAGACCGGCCTCTAGACCGGCCGTTAGAACGGCCTCTAGACAGGCCTCTAGATATACCTCTAGACCGGCCTCAAAACCGGCCTCTAGACCGGCCTCTAGACCGGCATTTCGACCGACCTCTAGACCGGCCTCTAGACCGGGCTCAAAACCGGCCTCTCGACCGGCCTCTCGACCGGCCTCTCGACCGGCCTCTTGGCCGGCCTTTACTAGTAGAACCCAAGTGTCGCGGTTCACCTGCTCCAAGAAGCCAACATCCACGTAGAAAACATTGTACTGCATATTGGTGGTTTCATAATACACCCCTGCCTCCTTTTTGAGGCGAATTGTCGGGTAGATTTGCACGTTCCGCCGCACGTAGCCTAAATCGTAGTAGGGGTTGTTGTTATCAAAGTACACTTCTGCTTTCCTTTTAGCGCGAGTTGTCGTGCTTTTTTGCCAGTGCAGTTTCTCACACAACTTTCTGTGCTTGCTCACGTTGATGTCGTCGTTGGCGAGAATGAAGAGATCGGGATAGTTCTCATCGAGAATACTTTTCAGTATCACGTCCATGCATCTATAGCGGTCTGGGGCTTTCACACGGATTCCCGTGTCGCTGAGGTCGCTGCTGTGCGTATTAAACAACACTATATTCAGCCGGGGAAAATCGTTCGCCATGGCCGTTTCCGTGAGGCAAGATTTGTGTCAGTACCTAATATGTTGTGTCCACAACTGTGATTTAAAAAACGACAGTTCAGATAGCTATGATAGCATTGTCTGAGGGAGCAACACGAACACACACAACTTATATGCCGACGACAGTTCCTGAACTGATGACTTGTTATTACCTCATGTGCTCAGGCTGTATTTCATAAGCCGGGATAAAAACGCAGGCGTTCCTTCATTAATTATTTATGAAGTGTATTGCCTACTCAGTTTTGTGATATGATATCTTGCCGCCGAATGTTCGATTGAGAATCAATTCCCACTTGAGGTTTGTCGCCAAGCCTCGTAGCAGGTAAAACATCGAAGTGCAGAACACAGCAACACACTATCAACCGTCTTTTTGAGAAGTAAACTTTTTAGGCACACACTACTTCCTTTTCTAGTTTCCCGAAAACAGTCTTGGTGTTTTTATTCCTCGTGAGGTAAGGCCTGTTTGTGTAATTCTTGACAGAGAGACGCGAGTACAATGACACAATTTACCAAGGCTTCAATTAGTAACCATGCTGCGTAGACTAGCAATTCGGTTCGGTCTGTGGTTTAAAGGCGGACACACCCACAATCCCCAAACTGAATGCCTTGTCGCCGGCTAGCTGACGTATTCAGGTACGATAACAACAGAGACACTTGAAAAGCGCAGATGCACCGTCACTAGCTATATTTAGCAAGGACATATAAAGACGACGCCATGCAGTCCAATACAGGTTTTCTTCTATATATAGCAATACGTTTTCCTCCATATAGCAAGCACATGCGCATCCTGCCCGATATGAATAGATTACTCAGAATAGATGGTGTCTCAAATCGAGACACCTTGAAATACGCCATGATGAAATCAATGTGAAACTGCTCTAAAACACACACACACACACTGTTGCAGTTCCACTTTTTACCTTGTGTTTTAGATACAATATCTAAGAACACACCAAAGTTATATTCAAAACTTTACAACAGTCATGCTTCAAATCAATCTCGTAAAACACTGATGATTTATATTGATGAATAATTTATTGGTTGGTAATATTTCCGGATTCTTTAACAAACTATTTCTATTTTAGATCTAACGAATTTGCGTTCATAGTTAATTGTTCTTGCATTGACAGCTAGTTTAGGTCGAACTGGACTTATCTCAACTGGGCTGGTTAGTTATAAAGTCCGAATGTCCTGATGGAAGCCTGGATTCACATGATGACCATAGTATTGACGAACTTGATGCAGATCACTTGATGATGATGATGATTAGTAGACAAACTCCTTTTGCTCCTCGCTGGTGGATCACACTGGTGGCGTAGCTTGATTAGTTCACCCTTATCCCAGCGGATCCTAGACGCTCGAACCCCTGGATCAAAGGTAATACTTGTTATTAACAACGGTATCCTAGGATCAAGGTTAATTTTGATTTCTTGCCCTATCTTCATGTCGGGCGGTTCGCAGACAAACCAAGCATGGTTACTGAATAAAATACTAGATCTATATGCCGAACTAACTTGCAGCATGTACGTTTATGATTAACTTCATTAAACATTCTAAAACAAATATCATATGCGAATAGATGTGAGTGTATAATAGCTGTTCCTTGATGGGCGCTCGATATTACAACGACACCTTACCTCTTGATGCTCCTTTCCGGACACTACTCTACGAGTCTGTGCGGCTGCGGGTTACATCTCAGGCCTTGGGATGGTAGGTTAGGTGCAGGCGGCTTTTCATCGGTGGTTACACAGGATTCTTGTTCCCCACTTGTAGCCTCTCAGTACCCGGCAAATAGTGACCGTAATGGTTAGCGGTTCACGTTTCCTTCCTCCAAATAACTGTTTTCATCCCACGATGCAACTCCATGAGTTACGTAAATTCGCATATTAATGACGCAGTAATGACGTTGATCCAACATGTAGATTCTCATACTAGTGACGTCATTACTTCGTCTCCAAGGTCTCGTAGACTCTTACCCTAATGGTGCAACAAAATATTTCAGTCTCGGCTAAACAAGAGTTGTTTGGAGTTGAGTCGTAACATAACCCCGGGGGGTGGACAAGCGAAATCTTATTTCGTTTCCGTTTATACGACTCAATATACAATACAATACAATACAATATACAATATGCATACAATTGTTTCCACATTTTGGAGTAGATCCGCATGAGCCTGTCGCGGCCAGTTTGGCCTCACTACTCCAACGGGGTGGACAAATTTTCCTTCTGGACTCTGAAGCTCAGTTGATGCGACTCAAATAGTCAGCACCTAGGTTGTCCTTTCCTGGGATGTAGTTGATTGTGAAGGAGTATGGTTGCAATTGTAGCGACCATCGTAACAGACGAGGGTTTGTTGGATTCCTCTGTAGGCATTTCAAGGGTTGGTGGTCTGTCTCCAACACAAAGTGTCGTCCGTACAGGTATCTTTCAAACTTCTGTACTCCCCAGACTGTTGCTAGACATTCCTTTTCCACAGTCGCGTATCGGGACTCAGCCCCGAGTAGCTTCTTCGACTGGTACGCTACGGGGTGTAGCTTCTCTCCATGTAGTTGCATCAGTACCGCACCGATTCCTCGGTCCGAAGCGTCAGTGCGGAGAACGAAGTCCTTGCCGAAATCAGGCATTTTCAGGACTGGTTTTTCACTGACCATTCGTTTGAGTCTTGCGAAGCTCTTCTTTGCCTCGTCACTCCATTTGAGTTTGTCTGGCAAGCTCTTCTTTGTCATGTCGGTGAGCGGCACGACCACAGTCGAGTAGTTTTCCAGGTATTCTCGGTAAAACCCCGTGAGACCCAAAAATGCGCGTAGCTGTTTCTTTGTAGCTGGCTCTTTGGCGTTCACGATCTTCACTATTTTATCGTCTTCTGGCCACCTCTCTCCATGCCCGATTTCATGGCCAAGATACGGCAATTGGTCGAATCCGATGTAGCATTTCGACGGTTTTGCTGCAAGGTTGGCTTCTTTGAGCCGCTGAAGGACTGCCTTCAGGGCTTCCATGTGTTGCTCCCACGTCTCGGTGGCTATCAAGATGTCATCCATAAAATGGTACACATCGTCCCGGTTGAGGGGACCTAGCAACTTCCTCATCATCCTGTTGAAGATGCCAGTGGCGGTCTTCAACCCGAAGGGCATGTTCACCCATCGGAACTGGCCTCGTGACGTCACAAACGCGGTTTTGTCTCTGTCTTCCTCGACAATGGGTATTCCCCAGTAGCCACGCGTGAGATCTAGCTTGGAGAAGTACTTGGCTTTTCCTAAGCTTTGGAATAAATGTTGAACGTCGGTGATGGGTTCCCCATCGAACACCGTGACATCATTCAACCCACGGAGGTCCGCGCAAAAGCGGTACTTCCCTTCTTCTTTCTTTTTGACGAGAACAATGGGTGAATTGTAAGCTGAGTTGGCGGGTTCGATGACTCCTAGCTTCAACATCTCTTCGACTTCATTCTCCACCATCTTCACATACGCATGTGGAATGGGGCGTGGTCTTATATAGACCGGTTTCTTGTCTGTGACCTCGATTCGACACGTAGTCAGATTCGTGGTGAGTGGTACGTCGGTCAGATTATCTAGTCTGTCCGCGCAGATCTGTCTCGCTTCAGTTCGCTGTGACTGAGTGAGTTTCTCTGAAAAGTGCACGTGGTCTAAACCTTCTGTGCGCTTTGTCTCAAATGTTGGGATAGTCCTCTGACTGTCCAACCTGAAGATGTCGTCGTTAGTGGTTTCGTCCTCTTCTACCACTACTGAGACGATCACTTCTTCTTCTTCTTCTTCTTCTTCTACTACTGCAACCGGAATTGTTCCATCGGTGACAGGTTGCTCACGTTCGACGTAAGACTTGAGGAGGTTGACATGGAATACTTTTTCCTTCCTCCTTACTTGGACTTTGTAGTCGAAATCATTCAACTTCTCTAACACTTCAAATGGACCTTGCCAAGTGAGTTCCAGTTTGTTTGTTTTCAATGGCTTGAGAATCAGGACTTTCTCTCCTGGTTTTAGCGACCTTGGTTTGGCTTTACGATCGTAATATTGAGCAGATCGCACTGAGGCTTTTTTCAGGTTCTCTCGAGCAAGCAAACAGGTCTCTTCGATCCTCTCACGAAGGTTCACTACATATTCCGCAGTGGTTTTGACCTCATCTGAGACGCTCTCATCTGTCCAAATCTGTCTCAAGAGTTGCATTGGTCCTCTGACAGTACGCCCGAACAACAGTTCGAATGGCGAGAAACCTAAACTCTCTTGAGGAGTCTCGCGGTATGCGAACAGTAATGCAGAGATGAACGTATCCCATGCTTTGGGCTGTTCTATGCACATCTTTTTGAGCATGTTCTTTAACGTGCCATTCATTCTCTCGCACAAACCATTTCCAGCTGGATGAAATATCGCAGAGGTTTTCCTTTTGATGCGGAGGAGTTCAGTGACTTCCTGCATCAGAGTGCCTGTGAACTGGCTCCCGTTATCAGTCAGTATTTCACTTGGGATACCGAGTCTAGTCCAAAAATCCCACAAAGCATCGGCTACTGTCTCGGCGTGGATGTCCTTCAACGCGACAGCTTCAGGGTAGCGGGTGGCAAAGTCAACCATGACGAGGATGTACCGTTTTTTGTTCTCGGACATAGGAAGAATAGGCCCGATGATATCGACTGCTACTCTTCTGAAAGCAGTCTCGAACACTGGCATCTTGCCCAATGGGACCTTCTTCGTAAGGTGTTTTGGCGCGGATCGCTGGCAAGCGTCACATGACAAGCAGTAGCGGCGGATCTCAACACCACAGCATGGCCACCAAAATTCGCGTCTAATCCTTTCGGCGGTACGACGCTGACCTTGGTGTCCTGCCATTGGATGATCATGGCCGAATGCGAGCACCTTACTACGGAACGATTTGGGAAGAATAACCTTCAAAGACTCCTCTCCTTTCCGATTGAACGTCGACTGGTACAAGATACCATTCTTTTCCACGACCCTCATGTGGCCTCTCTCTTCTCCGGTAGCAGCTTGTTTCCTGATGCTGTCTAACGAAGGATCTGTCTTCTGAGCCTCGCGTAAGTCCTTTGGAGTAAACATATCCGATGTTGGCTCCCGGCTACTTGGCTTACTCGCAGATTTGTCTCTATCATTGTCCAATTTGGACTGTGCTCTGGTATCTACGGCCCCAGCGACTGTCTCAGTGCTGTCGTGATACCAGGCAGGTTCTCTGACAGGGAAAATCGGTGTTTTCCTCCTGTCGTTCTGAGTTCCATGGAACTCCCCTATGAGCACCGGCATTATGGGATCCGCCATGACCACGACTTCTGTCTCTCCGCAGAAGAAGGGCGAATCCACATGAATGATCGCGGTCTCGCAGTACCGGACTTTACTTTTGTCCGCTAACGTGGTCCTCTTTCTCTGACCAGTCATTTTGTCGGCCGGCACAAGATGTGCGGCCACCACAATCGAGCTACAGCCCGAGTCTCTCAGGGCGTTCACTCGTTTGCCGTTGACTTTGACGTCAACTAGATCCGAAAACTTTTTTGTGGTGCAGTCTTGACACAATTTATCTAACGGGGATTTTCTTCCCTGTGTTTCGCGTCGGACATCTTCAACCGTCACAGCTCCGGCGGTGTTGCCTTTTTTCCGTAAGGGACAATCGCTCGAACGGTGTAGACCTACGCGACAATAGAAGCATAGTCCTGCTTCTCGGAGTTTTTCGCGTTCCGCCGGTGTCAAAGAAGATCTTTTACCTTGTTGAGGTGATGGTTTATGATCCTTCTCAAAACGTTTCGTTCCGTCCTGAGGAGTTCGCGTTGGTGTCGGTCTCAATTTATTTTGGCTTCTGTTCAGCTCATAATCGGACGCGAGTTTTCCCATCTCCTTGGCATTGATCGGGTTCCGGTCTTTGACATGCACGGCGAGATCGGAAGGCATTGACTGCAAGGACTGCTCTCGCAGGATCAAATCGGTTAATCCTTTGACAGTTTTCTCGCACGGATCAAGCTCGATCCACTTGGTTAGGTACCGATCGAGTCTAGTGATGTGTTCTTTGTAAGTTTCCGCGGGATTACGTCTAGTATTGCGGAATTTCATGCGATATTGCTCAGCGGTGAGCTGGAATCCTTCAAATAACGCGCTCTTCACCTTTTCATAGTCGTCAACATCCTCATCGTCCATTTTGGACACGATGGTACGGGCCTTACCTTTCAAGAAGTATATCAGCCGGGAGGCTTTCTTTGATTCGTCTAAATTCATATCTCTGGCATAGTGTTCAAACTGTTTGAGCCAGGATTCAACGTCATCCTTGTCATCAAGGTAAGGGATTTTGGGAATGAAACGGGGATCATGGTCATGTGAGGATTGGGAAGGATGAGCTGCGTTTTCATTCGTGTTCATCTGAACCTCGCTCTGAATGCGCAGCTCTTCTATCCTAAAGAGTCTGTCTCTCTCATTCTCTTTGAATTGGCGCTCATCTTTACGCTCTTGAGCTGCTCGCTCATGTTCACGCTCTTGAGCTTCTCGCTCATGTTCACGCTCTTGAGCTGCTCGTTCTTTATCCCTCTCCCCTTGGACGAATGACTGTAGTTCCTTTCCCTCCAAACCCAACTCTTTCCCCATGGTGATCAATTCCTTGATCGAACTGACGCTGGGACTTGATGGAACGGCCTGCTCGACATGTCCGTTCACAGGCTGAGCGGCGTGGCCGTCATCACCTAGATCGGTGATATCAATCAGATTTGCTCCTTCTGTATATTCTGGGTCTATGCCCACGGTTGACGAGAATCTGGTGTAGTGCTGATGATGTCTGGTATCAGCCATTTTAGGTAATCCCTCAAAATACAAAACTTTGGTACATCCACTCTTGGTGGTACTCTAATATGGAAGACTCTTACCCGCAGGTATTGTTCAACCTTTCAACACTGGTACAAACAATGTTACACGCGCACGTGATTTTTCCTACACCTGTCCTTCGTCTCTATCTTGAACCGAAACGACTAACTAGGACTTAGCGGTGTGTCGCTGAGTAAGTTGCCTTACAAAGCCTTATGTGATGACGACCTTCAGTCTGTCAAACACACCCACAGAAGTTTTCCCCACTATTAACTATCAACCCGCGGGTTATAGATAACTAATAATGTGAAGCACAACTTAAATAAGCAACACGTTTTAAATGTTACTCCGACTAGAGTTATAATTTAATCTGAACTTAAACTAAGGTCCTAGTACTATCGAGCGTCCATCCTGGTTGGAACTATAACACACTCACCGTTTTGATCAGAACTTGAGAGTATAATTCGAACCGACAGTTCGTTAGTAAACTGCCAATTTCCCGTGAAGTTGTCGAACATCAATTCTATGTCTTACCTTATGACTATGATACTGTTCGACGAACTAGATGGAAATCCTTCCACGAATTAATTTAGCAAAAACGCTGTTCGTGAACAACAGCGATCGCGAAGATTCTTTGGGCAGAATGTACCCAAATCAAACACGGAGTTATTTAAAATTTCTTCTTACAGAAATAATTTAAATATTCTACTTACCAATACCACCGTCTGGTCTGTATATGAGTGAATCCGACATGAAGCAGGAAATGATTTTGAATTTTGAAGAAAGAAATGAAGAAAGATTTTCCAGAAAATATTCTAAATTCCGTCGCTTCACGGATAAATTGACTAACTAATTTATGGGGTAAACCAGTTGTCAATGCAAGTTTTTCTTAGGTACGAACACGAGTTCAGTATAGATCTCCGGACAGAGCCCCCATTGTTGCAGTTCCACTTTTTACCTTGTGTTTTAGATACAATATCTAAGAACACACCAAAGTTATATTCAAAACTTTACAACAGTCATGCTTCAAATCAATCTCGTAAAACACTGATGATTTAGATTAATGAATAAATTTATTGGTTGGTAATATTTCCGGATTCTTTAACAAACTATTTCTATTTTAGATCTAACGAATTTGCGTTCATAGTTAATTGTTCTTGCATTGACAGCTAGTTTAGGTCGAACTGGACTTATCTCAACTGGGCTGGTTAGTTATAAAGTCCGAATGTCCTGATGGAAGCCTGGATTCACATGATGACCATAGTATTGACGAACTTGATGCAGATCACTTGATGATGATGATGATTAGTAGACAAACTCCTTTTGCTCCTCGCTGGTGGATCACACTGGTGGCGTAGCTTGATTAGTTCACCCTTATCCCAGCGGATCCTAGACGCTCGAACCCCTGGATCAAAGGTAATACTTGTTATTAACAACGGTATCCTAGGATCAAGGTTAATTTTGATTTCTTGCCCTATCTTCATGTCGGGCGGTTCGCAGACAAACCAAGCATGGTTACTGAATAAAATACTAGATCTATATGCCGAACTAACTTGCAGCATGTACGTTTATGATTAACTTCATTAAACATTCTAAAACAAATATCATATGCGAATAGATGTGAGTGTATAATAGCTGTTCCTTGATGGGCGCTCGATATTACAACGACACCTTACCTCTTGATGCTCCTTTCCGGACACTACTCTACGAGTCTGTGCGGCTGCGGGTTACATCTCAGGCCTTGGGATGGTAGGTTAGGTGCAGGCGGCTTTTCATCGGTGGTTACACAGGATTCTTGTTCCCCACTTGTAGCCTCTCAGTACCCGGCAAATAGTGACCGTAATGGTTAGCGGTTCACGTTTCCTTCCTCCAAATAACTGTTTTCATCCCACGATGCAACTCCATGAGTTACGTAAATTCGCATATTAATGACGCAGTAATGACGTTGATCCAACATGTAGATTCTCATACTAGTGACGTCATTACTTCGTCTCCAAGGTCTCGTAGACTCTTACCCTAATGGTGCAACAAAATATTTCAGTCTCGGCTAAACAAGAGTTGTTTGGAGTTGAGTCGTAACACACACACACAACCACACCAGGGGCGGATCAGTTGCTTTGTAAGGGGGAGTGCACTTTGAATCGAAAGTGAATGTGATGGGCGCGAAGCGCCCGAATTTGCTAGGAGGGTCCGGGGGCATGCTCCCCCGGAAAATTGTTTGCCCCAAAGAAGCAAAATGGTGCCATCTGGTGCCATTTGAACTTAGAAATGGTCATAGAATCAGCTTTCCAATTTTTTTTCGGGGGGGGGGGCACGTGCCCCCTGCGCCGTGCCTCCTGTGCCCCCCCCCCCCCCCCTCGTCCGCCCCTGCACACAACCACACACACACACACACACACACACACCCCTATAACCCCCCCCCCCCCCCCTAGTCCGGCCCTGAGCTGAGGTGAGTTAAAGCTCGCCATGGCCGTAATTGTTCAGAAAAAATCTTTGTCAGCACCTAATATGCTGTGTTCGCAACTGTGTTTTAAAAGACGACACTTCAGAGAGCTATGCGATAGCATTGTCTCATGTAGTGACACAAACACACTGACGACAGTTTCTTATCGGATAACTTGTTACTTACCATAATGTACGTGTTACAATCCGCGAAGCTGAATCTTTTTGCGTGTACGCGCAGGGCATTGACAGAATATGTTTGCCTGGGGCTTTTTCATGTTCGTGTATACGCACTGACACACTGACCCACTGACCCAATATTACACTTGCTTGCTTATCAGTCACAATTAAAGTGATGTGTGTTTGTAACACACGCTGACTGAATTATTCTTTTCACATGGTGGGATGAAACATTATTCGTATGTCAAGGACCGACCACAACCGACGACGAAGGGATTGGCACACACTCTCCCACACACTTCGTGTCGCTGAGAATCGGTGTTTCGGTAACTGAGTCATCGAATGGTACGCCACAAAAATCGTTGTGTGATACCAACTGTTTAGCGGCCGTTCACTGCTAGCACAGCGACGCATAACCAAACAAATACACGTATGTTGACACAAATACACTTACATATTGGGACACTGTTATTGACGCATTTCGTAGAGGTTACATGCCGAGTCTCAGTGATTATTAAAAATAATGGTCGAAGTTGGCGGATCATGAAAAATGCGAGCTTCAGCGAGCTTTTTCATGACCGCGAACTGAGACCATTATTTTTAATAATCACTGAGACGAGGTGTGTAACCTCTTTATTCCTCCTTTCTTCAGTTATTCAAAGAAAACAGGAGTTTTTGTGCGAAAGTTTGATCGAATCCGAATCACTCAACCAGTCAACCTGCGCAGGCGATCGATTAATGCGCGGTTGTATAGTTCCGTGCAAATCATTCCATTCTGTTAACACTTCTTGTCAGTTTCCCTGTTTTAGACTAAATTCAAGTACACAGATATGCTGTTATTCTGCTGTGGCGGTAAAGGCAGATATTGTGTGTTCTGTTTATGTTTTAGTATCGTTCAGGATAATGTTCTTTCGTCAAATGGGACTAGCAGACGAACTTTTGCACCCGTGTTCCAACGTTAATTACTGTATGAAGTTCAGTTTTCTGGGGAAAATAGTGTATGAAACCGCTTTATGTTGTTTAAATTGATGAGATGTGTGCATTTGGTTGCGTGTGATCTGTTTATAAAATGAAATATTGTTGAAAACTGACCGTCGGATTGCAGTCAGTGTTGTCGAAGAAACTGCGTTAAAAGAAGGGGAACTACTCTTGTCGGCAAGAGTATGAGTTACTTGCCTTGGGAATTTGCTTGTGATGAACCAGAGATCTGTAGAACGGAGTGTGCACGGCAGATCTAGATTCAGAAAACAACCTAACTCATGGATTTTATATGGAGATTCATGTGTTCAGGCCTGTAGTTGTTAATTTAAATGCGGTATGTTAGTATTGTTTGCTCCAGAGATGTATATTTCGTACGTATAGAGCGTTCGGAACTTTTCACTCGCAAAAGTAGTACCAAAACAGAACAGCTTCTCAACCCATTGCACTATCGAGGATTCAGGCTGTTGCTGGCTCGTTATTTGTTTGGTTGCTGGGTCATTATCGAAAAATAACTAGCTCTACAAGTTTACAGAGGTAAAGAAGCAGAGGGGGGAATAAAGTTATAATACATCACATTACATGATCAAATGATCTTTGTTGCTTCAAGCCTCTTGTAATCTCAACTAGTTTTGAAAAAAATCCCAAAATCGAACAATAGTGACAAATACGATGCTGTCACAAATCGAAAAAAAATACCTCAAATATCAAACCGATAACATGCTAATCTTCATGCAATCATGAATCCGCTGAGCCCAAACAAACTTCGCTGTCTTTGATAATTGCGACGCAATAATTATTAGTTTGGTTGACTACAGGACTTAGTACAGAATGCTGCCGTACCACACAGTGATTTTTGTGGTGTACCACTTCCCCCGGAGTGAATAAACTCAGTCTTGTTCATTTTGAAGCGACCGACACCTGACAAGCTTCTACCTTTCGATGGAAAAGGTCATGGTGGCGCGTATGCTCCTTCCAGTCAAAAGGGCTCTGCTCTCTGTTTCAGATCTGTATGACGGCTTACTAGCGCCAAAACCACATAATTGACATTTTAACGTGAAAATTACAATTGTGTGGTGACCATTTGTAATTTTCACGAGAAAATTACAATAATCATGTGGTGACAATTACTAATTTCTTTCCCCAGACCACGATTAACTTTCAGTTTTGGCTCAAGTAATCCGTCTGAAAGTGAGCCAAAAATCAAAATTCGAAAATTTGACTTGAAAATTATAATTGCAAAGCGATCATGCTTAATTATTAAGTGTCAATTTGTAATGATCAAGTCAGTGTTCGTGTTCAATTATGGTTTTGCCGCTAGTAAGCCGAGGACAAAACTGAAAATGAGAAATTAGCAATTAGCACTGTCAGTTAACATTATCGCTGTGTATTACACAGACCACGTGTTAATGACTAATTTTCACATGATATTGGTAACCTCATGTGTTGGCGCTAGTAAGCCGTTTTCATGGAATAAGATCTTAAACTGTTTTATTCAACGTTTGTGCAATATTTACAAAAAACGCATATTAAGTAAACAACAACGAGCATAATGCTTATAGTGGTATAAGATCTTTCGGCATAGATTTGAAACGCATATCAAAATGCAACAATTTGACAGATTCCTGTTAAGAATCGGATGTTTTTTTAATGAATTAATTTTTTTAAAGCCGTCCGAAATAATGAGCCGAATCGTTTTCACAAGAAGGGCACTGCTTTGAAGTTATGTCAGTGCATGTTTTTTAAAATTTCATTCTGTTATCATTTTTTTCATTTTAGCCTTGACATCAACCAGTGTCAACATGTTTTCAAACTCCAAAAGTGTTTAACTTTTAAGCTTGGTAAGGGATGAATCTGGGATCGTGTGATGTCTTTCGGCTCGTGTGTATACACCTGATGTTACCTAGCTTGTAACTGATGACACTCAAGAAGTTGCTTGTTCCTTTCAATGCTTGTTATTCTCTCTGGTGCCAGGAGATTGGTTCCACACGACTCTTTTTGCGCGTGTATGGATTGGGTGCGATTACGTCCCTTTGTTTCTCAGGTCATGATGTACAAGCTACATAAGTAATGAAAGGCCTAATCCTCGTGTTGCATCTGTCTGTCTGTTTGTGTGTTCAGTTTGCCTGTCTGTCTTGTGTATGCTTGATTGTGCCTGTCTGCCTGAGTGTTTTGATCCGTCTGTTTGTCTGTGTGTCTGTTGCACGCACGCATGCACCCACGCACGCACGCACGCACGCACGCACGCACGCACGCACGCACGCACGCACACACACACACGCATACATACAAACCGTACACACACACATACACACACGCACACACACAGACACACGCGAGCGCGCGCACGCACGCACGCACACACACACACACAAACACACACACACACACACACACAAACACACACACACACACCAGCGCGGGCACTCACGCACTACATGCACATAAACATGTCTAGATTTCAACACATTCACAAGTTTATATTCTGTGAAATAGTGTACAGACAGCCATCTCAACACAAAAGAATAACAAATAACATATGTTATACAAAGGTATCGTAAATTCGTGCAATACAGACAATGCACTCTAATAACTTAGCACAGTTTCTTATGGTGAGTTCGAACTATAAACAGACATTTGAAGACATTCTTTCAATGTAATCTAAAGAAAAATAGCACTTTTTACAAAAAAATGTGTGGTTTTTATTTGTAAACAACAGTAGCTTGGGTTCTAACAACACAACTATGTAACGATTATGTCCACACAAAAAACACCAACAACACCAACCAGGAACATCAACAACAACACCAACAACAACAGGAGCAACAACAACACCAACACCAACAACAACAACAACAACAACAACAACAACTTTCTTTCTTTCTTTCTTTATTTGGTGTTTAACGTCGTTTTCAACCACGAAGGTTATATCGCGACGGGGAAAGGGGGGAGATGGGATTGAGCCACTTGTTAATTGTTTCTTGTTCACACAAGCACTAATAAAAAAATTGCTCCAGGGGTTTGCAACGTAGTACAATATATTACCTTACTGGGAGAACAGTACAGTACAAAGGACTTAACATTTCTTACATACTGCTTGACTAAAATCTTTACAAACATTGACTATATTCTGTACACGAAACACTTAACAAAAGTAAAAGGAGAAACAGAATCCGTTAGTCGCCTCTTACGACATGCTGGGGAGCATCGGGTAAATTCTTCCCCCTAACCCGCGGGGGACAACAACAACAACAACAACAACAACAACAACAACAACAACATGTCTAATATGGTTAACTACCACAAACACTCTGGGTATAATATTCCCGATATAAGGATGTAGCTGTACCGCAGAATAAACACAGATTTCTTGCGCAGATTAATACAGGTGTCAATCATAACATGAACTTGACTTACTTGTGATTTACAAGATGGTTTACACAACAAGAACGTTATTTTTAAGCAAAACAAACAAACAAATAAATAAGAAACGAAAATGTTAAAACTTTGAGCAACTATTTACATCTTTCTTTCTTTCTTTATTTGGTGTTTAACGTCGTTTTCAACCACGAAGGTTATATCGCGACGAATCTGTTTACAAGACACATGTGTATTTTGAGTAAATAGTTATAGTCATAAAAAGTGTCTATGTTTATGTCTTAATAAAATTTGATAAAACATTTGCATATACAATCTCTGTGTGAAGAACAGATGAATAAAACGTGGAGAATAAAAACTGATCACACTATAATGTGACAATTGCATTAATAAATCATGATTCAAAAGTAAGAATAAAAACAAAAAAGGTTTGTCAACAAACGACATCAGTTAAAATATATAACAAGTTTAGAAAACGGCATACAAATGATTTAGATGCATTTATAATCTAGATTGCTAGAATGAAAACACGAGACATTTTACACACACACACACACACACACACACACACACACACACACACACACACACACACACACACACACACACACACACACACACACACACACACACACACACATACACACACACAATGCATTCACGTTTTAAGCAAGAAATTGAATAAATACGATATTACCTTGCGATCACTTACTCATCCTAGCCTTTTGCAGTATAATCTACAGACAAGTAACATTTTTTTTAACATGATAGATAGTGGCTGGTAAGTGAGTACAGTAGAACCCCTTTTTAAACGCGCAAAAAAAAGGGCAGAAAAATATTAACCCCCCCCCCCCCCCAAAAAAAAAAAACTGAAAAAAGAAAAGGAGTCTCAGACATTCATTAAGAGACAAAAACAATCTGAGAAAACAAGGTCTTCAAAAAGGGAAACGTCCTACATCTGGAGGTCTTTAAACAGGGGTTCCACTGTAATACTTCGCTGACACCAACGGTATCCACTGTCCACCTGTATGGTTTATATACAATAGAAACGACAACAGTCAGATATTGTTCACACTTAAGGAGAAGACACACCCACCAACTAAATCCACAAGTAATTATCTCCTGCAAGAAGCAAACAAATAAACAAGGTGACTTAAGTTAATGATGATTGAATCGATTAAAAAATATCTGATTGCTCGTCACCTGATTTTGTCAATCAAACAAATCGTTCAAGCAATGGAAAAAGACATGTACCAAGCTTGATAACAGAAAAAAAGAAAATGTTGAAAAAAAATACTCAGCAATAAAACCACGAAGCAATCAATGTTGATAAAAAAAAGCAATAATTTCAGGTATGGCACAACTTGTGAACTCATGCACAATATATATAAGACAGAATTTAACATTAATACTAATGAGAGAGAAGTCATATTTAATGATAACAGTACATCTCAAACACGATTATCACCAATATAGATATCACAAGTATATAATTATGTGTAAACAGTTACTATGGCTAAAATAATACATTAATACAAAATAAAATTAAAAGCTCGAAAATGTTAACACGTGTGTCTTCTTGAGGGTGAGAAACTGCAGACTTTTCTGACCAGAAAATAACCAGTAATCATACACCAATGTTTTCAATGTCCTTTCAAAATTATACGCAGTCATTATTTCTGGTTCTCATAAAAATCAGCATCAAAATGTATGTTGGCCATCATCAAATGGACCGATTCATTTTTGTGTACAGCCAGTTCAAATAAGTTCTTATCGCCATCAGTGTTGTTCGAATTTTTCAAACTCCAGAGTTAAACGCTAACAGTCCACAATGAAATCTGATACGTACGCAATCATGATGTGATTGTGAATCTTCATTGGACGTGCAGTGAACACGAGGACAGCTCAGACGAAAGGCTTGCAAGAAACTACGTTAGACGAGTACCATTAGTGTTTCTGTGAATGGCAGTTTTCTTTCTTTAACGCTCTTGTCCTCTTTCTTGCACCTCGTCCTCTCAATACTCGCTTTATTCTTCGTTTTCATAAACAGACATGTTTCTAAACTGTCGAGCCAGGTCTGAATAGCTATCGGTTTTGTCAAATCGGTATAAAACTATGTTGTGATCGAAGGGCCGATTGTATTTCATTCTCCTGAAGTTGGGCATTACAACGGAGACCTCGGCGTCTTGCAAGCCGTCTCTTGGCCAGTACACGACGTAGTCTATCGGATCACCACCCGGTCGGTCGTCGGTAGGGATATAATTGTCCAACAACACCCCGCCAACATCGCCCAGCAAATTACGAGCGTTCCTTGAGGGGAGATTGAAGTCCCCGCCGACAATAACCATGTCACAGACATTCCGAACTTTCAGCCGTTCCAGGAAGAGTACCAGGCGTTGAAAGCAAGCTTTCCTGGCTGGCAGCCCAAGCCCATTCTTTGGTCCGTGCCAGGACACTAACAAGATCTTCCTCATTCCCCGTGTCAACACGCATGCCGTCAGTCGAGAGACGGTGAAATCGTTACCGGCCCCTAGACCCAGAGCGTCGTCCGCTTGCTGCAATTCGCCACCGTCCACGTACTCTACATCGTAGTGCGTGTTGGTTTCGGTGTCATATAGTACACCCCCGCCTCCTTTTTGAGGGGAACTAATATGTGGTTTTTGTGCAGTTTCTGACGCAACTTTTTGTGCTTGGGCCTCCTGATTTTGTCCTGGGCGAGAATGAAGAGGTTGGGATAGTTCTCAGCCATAACAGTGTCCAGTATCACGTCCATGCATCCATAGCGGTCTCGGGCTGTTACTCCCGCGTCGCTGGTGTCCGTGTTAAACAGAACTATGTTCAGCTTAGGTGAATAGTTCGCCATGGCCGCTGTCGTGAGGGGAGGTATTTGTCAGTACCTGTCTATATAACTGGACCCGTTTTAGAAGGCTGCAATAATGACCAAGAGGGTTATCGTAGTCTGATGAACGGATTATGAGTTTGCGATGTTTCTTACACCACCCTGCGATCAACGCAGTGACATTAGTTTTAGAACTGTCTTTTGCTTGACGTATGAACAAGCAAGCAATGCAGAGGTGTTCAACTCTGCTCTTCGGCGGTTTACAAGAATTTTTTTAATAGTTTTTTTTAACCGAAGAGTCTTCGCCTTGGGAACTGTTCCAATAGCTTCTGACTTTCAAATGCTGTTCAGTTCTTTTGGATTGGTAAACAAGCTGTTCTTTTCATTCAATAATGCCTGTGAGCTTAACCAACATCTGATCGTAAGGCACAGTTTCTCAATAGTGGTTCAGTCTAAACTCTACAGGTTTTTGCAAGCAAACACACGTCATGGAGTCAGGGTGTCAAGTTGTGGCGAAAAACAATCAGACCCGTTTCGAGATCCGAGTCACAGGAAAACAATCACACACGAACAGTTTTCTTCATAACCTTTTTACGCCGAACAAACATGAAGAAAATAACAACAACAGGAACACCTAGGCTAATGTTATTGCATCATAACCTCTGCAAGGTAAGATTCACACGTGTTATTCAAAGTCTCGGACTGGTCGCAAAATCAACAACACTGAAACTGTGGAGTATAGTAGGTCTAGTAATACTCCTACTTTTGGTTGGGCAACTGGAATGATCCACATGCAGTTCGTCACCAAGCCACGTAGCTGATAAAACATTGAAGTGAGTGCAAAACACAGCCGAACACGCTACCACAAGTTTCTTGGAAAGCAAACTTGTTAGGCATACTGTACTTCCTTTTGTAGTTTCTCTACACAATCTTGGGTGTTTTTATTCATCGTGAGGTTAGGCCTCTTTGGGTAATTCTTGACAGAGAGACGCAAGTACAATGACACACATTACCAAGGCTTCAATTTACTATGCTGCGTAGACTAGCAATTCGGTTCGGTCTGTCAGTGGTTTAAAGGCGGACACGCCCACAATCCCAAAATGCCTTGTCGCCGGCTAGCTGACGTATTCAGGTACGCAGCAATGGAGACACTTGAAAAGCGCAGATGCACCGTCACTACCTATATTTAGCAAGGACATAAAAAGACGACGCCATGCAGTCCAATACAGGTTTTTTCTATATATATATAGCAATACGTTTTCCTCCATATAGCAAGCACATGCGCACCCTGCAATATGAATAGATTACTCAACATAGATGGTGTCTCAAATCGAGACACCTTGAAATACGCCATGATGAAATCAATGTGAAACTGCTCTAAAACACACACACACACACACACACACACACAACCACACACACACACACACATACACACACACACACACACACACACACACACACACACACACACACACACACACAATGCATTCACGTTTTAAGCAAGAAATTGAATAAATACGATATTACCTTGGGATCACATACTCATCCTAGCCTTTCGCAGTATAATCTATAGACAAGTAACAATTGTAACATGATAGATAGTGGCTGGTAAAGGAGTACAGTAGAACACCCTTTTTAAACGCGCAAACAAAAAGTAGAAAAGAGAAAACAAATTAAAAAAAACATTAAAAACTGAAAAAAGAGTCTCAGGCATTCATTGAGAACCAAAAACAATCTGAGAAAACAAGGAAAAGTCCCATATCTGGAGGTCTTAAGAAGGGAAAAGTCCCATATCTGGAAGTCTTAAGAAGGGAAAAGTCACACATCTGGAGGTCTTAAGAAGGGAAAAGTCCCATATCTGGAGGTCTTAAGAAGGGAAAAGTCACACATCTGGAGGTCTTAAGAAGGGAAAAGTCCCATATCTGGAGGTCTTAAAAAGGGGTTCCACTGTAATACTTTGCTGACACCAATGGTATCCACTTTCCACCTGGATGTTTTTTATACAATAGAAACGACAACAGTCGGTCGCCCAACAGTCAGATAATTGTCACACTGACAGAGAAGACACGTACGTCCACCAACCAAAGCCACAATTACTTATCTCCTGCAAACATCCGAAAAATAAACAAGTTGACTTACATTAATGATGATACGATCGATTTGAGATATGTAATCGATCTGCTTATTTTTGTCTGCTTATGTCTGCTTATTTTCTAAATAAATAAACCTTTCAACCGTTGGAAACATTCATGTATTAGGCTGGATAAATGAAAACAAATACCAATGTTGACAAAGATACTCGGCAATAAAACTGTCCAAACAATCAGTGCTAACATAGCAAGCAATCCTTTCAGTTATGGCATAACAAACAAACGATATTTAAGGTAGTACTAAACAAAAGCAATGACAAGAAAAAGTGTTATAACCGTTAATAGTACATCTTAAACATTAGTACAACACTCATATAAGTATCACAAGTATATATATGTTTGTCATCACTTTTGTTTCATATCTATTGACCGCGGCCTTGGACCTTGGTCAATAAATATGAAACAAAAGACGATATGCTCCCCCTCGGACCGACAAAAAAGCTGGTCTGTCAACAACCCATCAAACATCTTATAATATTCCGCAAACGTGTCTAAACTATAACAGGAATGAAAGCAGCTCGAAAATGTAAACGTGTTCATATTAAAAAAAAAAGGGGGGGGGGGGGGGGTAAAGCTTCAGACTGAAAAAGATTCAGAGCCCTTAGTCATAAGATATATCTGTTACAGTAAATTCATCTAACCAGTCAATTTGTAAATTCACTCCGTAAATTTACCAATTTACTGAAAAATTCAGGAAATTTACAAATTTACTGAGTTTGACACCCAGGAAATTTACAAATTTACTGAATTTACTGGTTTGATGAATTTACTGTAACATATATATCTTATATATCCCACAATCCCAAAATGCGTTGTCGCCGGCTAGCTGACGTATTTAGGTACGACAACAATGGAGACACTTGAAAAGTGCAGATGCACCGTCACTACCTATATTTAGCAAGGACATAGTAAAGACGACGCCATACTCATACAGTCTAATACTTTCGCTCCCGAAACCTGGTTGACTACAGGACTACAGAATGCTGCCGTACCACACAGTGATTTTTGTGGTGTACCACTTCCCCCGGAGTGAATAAACTCAGTCTTGTTCATTTTGAAGCGACCGACACCTGACAAGCTTCTACCTTTCGATGGAAAAGGTCATGGTGGCGCGTTTGCTCCTTCCAGTCAAAAGGGCTCTGCTCTCTGTTTCACTGAGATCTGTATGACGGTTTACTAGCGCCAAAACCACATAAATTGACATTTTCACATGAAAATTACTATTATGTGGTGAAAATTACTAATTTTCACGCAAAAATTGCAATTATGTGGTGAAAATTAAAACTTTTCTTCGCAAGATAACGATAAACTTTCAGTTTTGGCTCAAGGTTATCCGTCTGGAAGTGAGCCAGAACTAAAAATGATTATTTGTTACGTGAAAATTGTAATTATCAAGTGGTCATGCTTAATTATTCAGTTTCAATGTATAATTATCAGGTGTTCGTGTTATTTATAGTTTTGGCGCTAGTTGGTCGAGGACAAAACTGAAAATTAGTAATAACACTGTCAGTTAACATTATCACAGTGAATTACACAGAACACGTGTTCATGACTAATTTTCACATAATATTGGTAACCTCAGTTTTTGGCGCTGGTAAGCCGTCATAGATCTTGCCCAGCCCTTTTCATGGAATAAGATCTTACGGCATAGATTTGAAACGCATATCAAAATGCAACAATTTGACAGATTCCTGTTAAGAATCGGATGTTTTTTAATGAATTAATTTTTTTAAACCCGTCCGAAATAATTAGCCGAATCGTTTCCACAAGAAGGGCACTGCTTTGAAGTGATGTCATTGCATGTTTGTTTAAATTTCATTTTGTTATCATTACACCCCCGGTATAGGGGTGTGTATAGGTTTTTACACCCCCGGTATAGGGGTGTGTATAGGTTTCACTCGATGTGTTTGTGTTCGCAAGTAGATCTCAAGAATGAACGGACCGATCGTCACCAAACTTGGTGAACAGGTTTTATACATTCCTGAGACGGTCCTTACAAAAATTGGGACCAGTCAAACACACGGTTAGGGAGTTATTGGTGGATTAAAAGTATACAAGGCCTGGTATAGACGGACACCCCCGTTGGTCAAAGGGAAATAACCATTCTCACTGCCACCAACTGAGAAGGTTATTTCCCTTTGACGGGGGTGTAGTTCCTATCGGAGGAATTTCTTGTTTTTTTGATTTTAGCCTTGACATCAACCAGTGTCAACATGTTTTCAAACTCCAAAAGTGTTTAACTTTTAAGCTCGGTAAGGGATGAATCTGGGATCGTGTGATGTCTTTCGGCTCGTGTGTATACACCTGATGTTACCTAGCTTGTAACTGATGACACTCAAGAAGTTGCTTGTTCCTTTCAATGCTTGTTATTCTCTCTGGTGCCAGGAGATTGGTTCCACATGACTCGTTTTGCGCGTGTATGGATTGGAGGCGATTACGCCCCTTTGTTTCTCAGATCATGATACACAAGTTTGTAACTCACGCTGCACCAATCATGCAGTGGAATGTCTAATCCGTGTTTCATCGTCTGTCTGTTTGTGTGTTCAGCTTGCCTGCCTGCATTGTGTATGAGTCATGTCTGCCTGTCTGAGAGTGTCAATCTTTTTTTCTGTTCACACACACACACACACACACACACACACACACACACACACACACACACACACACACACACACACACACACACACACAGACATAGAACACTTTATTATCTTAACGAGAAACTCAGGTGTGGTGTATCACTGCATAAGAACATACAACATACAACGTAAGAACATAAATAAAATATTGAGGCGCAGATAGTGAACTCATAGTAATCAAGACTAGGACGACAATATCAAACCAAATCTCTCTGTCTCTCACACACACCCCTAATCACGCACTGCATGCACGTAAAACAAGACTATATCCATATGCACACATTTTTATTATAATTTATGAATTATAAAAATAGACAGCCATTTCAACACAAACACATCTAAATTGCATTGTAACAATTTATCCAACTAGTGTATCGTACATTCGTGCAATACAGTCAGACATGTACACATTCTCTCAATGTACTTTGATGACAAAATTGCACCGTTTTTAAGGTGAGTTTGAACAATATACAAACATGTGTAAATATTCTTTCAAAAATCAGAAGATCTGAAAAAGGTTTAAAAATGAATCAGATGCATAATTAGATTGCTAGAATAAACGCAAGAAAAACTTCACTCTTCTACTCTCTTCATGTAAGTGTCAACACACACAAAGACACACACACCACACACAAACACATACACACAGATACACACACAAACACACACACACACACACCACACACAAACACACACAGACACACACACACACACACACCACGAAAAATAAACAATGTGACTTAAGTAAATGATGGTACTATCTATCAAAAATATCTAATTGCACGTGTCCTTATTTTCTAAACCCATTGGAAACATGCATGAATCAGGCTGGATAAAAGGAAACAAAGAGACAAAAATATGTTAACAAAAAATACTCAGCAATAAAATTGTCCAAAAGGTCATTGCAAATTAAGCAAGCTATACTTTCAGTTATGGCACAATATGAAAATTCAAACAAACGATATTTAAGGCAGTACTAAACAAAAGCAATCACAAGAAAAAGTGACATAACCGTTAATATAGTACATCTTAAACATTAGTATATCACTCATATAAGTATTACAAGTACATATGTATATTCCGCAAACATGACTAAAATATTACAGCAATTAAAGCAGCTCGAAAATGTATTAAAAAAGATTCAGAGCCCTTAGTCATAAGATAATGTATGAAACGTGAATAAACTTGTATCACACTTTTGCACAGAAATCATCACTGAATAAATCAGTAAAATCAAAAAGAAAATAAACAAACAAACAAACGATTTTCAAGCTTAAAACCCTGCTTTCAATCTGTTCTTTATCAGGTTGGGTTGTGTTCTTGTCGCCCTTAATTTACACGCAGAGTGTACCCAATGATGTTGTGATCGAAGGGTCTGGGTTTCTTTCTCCTGTATTTTGGACACAGGACCGATGTTTCGCCAATCTCAGTACACGTGCCCTTCGGCCAGTACACGATGTAGTCAATGATTGGACGGCTCTCTCTGTCTTTTGTCGACATGTAACCTGTCAGCACTTCTCCGTCCACTGGAACATATTGCTTTTTGACATTTCGGCCGCTCCTGGTCGTCCTTGGGCCGACTGGGGCACGTATCCTTTGTATTGATTCCAGTTTCTCCCGAGCTTTTTGGGCTTCCCAGTTGAAATCTCCACCAACGATGACAATCTTGCACGATAGGGTCTTTCTCAAGCGCTCCAAGAATTGAACGAGGATGCCGAAGACATTTGATCGTGTCTTATTGTCTGCCTGGCCCTTGGGACCGTGCCAAGAAACCAGCAAGATTTTCTTGTGAGCCAAGCAGCGTGTGTAGGGCGTACAGACGCAGACCATCAGACGAGCCATCTCTAAGGCGGATCCTCCCCAGATTTTCATGTTGTCGTATATCGCAAGAAGAGCACCCGTGTCGTAATACGTGACTTTGTAACCATCTTGTTCTGGGCGATAGAAGACCGTGGCTTCTAGGTTGAGTGGAGTCTTCACACAGCTGCCTCCTAACGCTTCACATATAAGCTCGCGTTTTGGTCCGTTCACATTGTCCTGACAAAGGATGAAGAGTTGTGTGCTTGGCTGTTTGGGGTACTTTGTGTTTACGGCCTTCAGGACATGCTTCATACATGGCCTTCGTTCGTTTTCTTTCACTGGCTCTTTTACAGCTCCCGTTGGGTCTGTCTCTTTTTTGTCACTGCTGTTGACGTTAAACAGAACCAAATGTAATTCTGCCATCTCTCTGTCGAATCCTGATTCTTGAACTTTAACTGACAGTATATATTAGAACGTAGGCCTGTTCGCAGTTCTTATGTTCCAATTAACGACTCAGTTTTGTGATATGATATCTTGCCGCCGAATGTTCGATTGAGAATCAATTCCCACTTGAGGTTTGTCGCCAAGCCCCGTAGCAGGTAAAACTTCGAAGTGCAGAACACAGCAACACACTACCAACCGTCTTTTTGAGAAGTAAACATTTTAGGCACACACTACTTCCTTTTCTAGTTTCCCGAAAACAGTCTTGGGTGTTATTATTCCTCGTGAGGTGAGGCCAGTTTGTGTAATTCTTGACAGAGAGACGCGAGTAGAATGACACAATTTACCAAGGCTTCAAGTAACTATGCTGCGTAGACTAGCAATTCGGTTCGGTCTGTCAGTGGTTTAAAGGCGGACACACCCACAATCCCAAAATGCCTTGTCGCCGGCTAGCTGACGTATTCAGGTACGATAACAATGGAGACACTTGAAAAGGGCAGATGCACCGTCACTACCTATATTTAGCAAGGATATAAAAAGACGACGCCATGCAGTCCAATACAGTGTTTTTTTTCTATATATAGCAATACGTTTTCCTCCATATAGCAAGCACATGCGCACCCTGCAATATGAATAGATTACTCAGCATAGATGGTGTCTCAAATCGAGACACTTTTAAATACGCCATGATGAAATCAATGTGAAACTTCTCTAAAACACACACACACACACACACACACACACACACACACAACCACACACACACACACACACACACACACACACACACACACACACACACACACACACACACACACACACACACACACACACACACACACAATGCATTCACGTTTTAAGCAAGAAATTGAATAAATACGATATTATCTTGACCTTGCGATCACTTACTCATCCTAGCCTTTCGCAGTATAATCTACAGACAAGTAACAATTGTAACATGATAGATTGTGGCTGGTAAAGGAGTACAGTAGAACACCCTTTTTAAACGCGCAAACAAAAAGTAGAAAAGAGAAAAAAAAACCATTAAAAACTGAAAAAAGAAAAGGAGTCTCAGGCATTCATTGAGAACCTAAAACAATCTGAGAAAACAAGGAAAAGTCCCATATCTGGAGGTCTTAAGAAGGGAAAAGTCCCACATCTGGAAGTCTTAAAAAAGGGGTTCCACTGTAATACTTTGCTGACACCAATGGTATCCACTTTCCACCTGAATGGTTTTTATACAATAGAAACGACAACAGTCGGTCGCCCAACAGTCAGATAATTGTCACACTGACAGAGAAGACACGTACGTCCACCAACCAAAGCCACAATTACTTATCTCCTGCAAACATCCGAAAAATAAACAAGTTGACTTACATTAATGATGATACGATCGATTTGACATATGTAATTGCACGTCTGCTTATTTTCTAAATAAATAAACCTTTCAATCATTGCCGGAAACATTCATGTATTAGGCTGGATAAATGAAAACAAATACCAATGTTGACAAAGATACTCAGCAATAAAACTGTCCAAACAATCAGTGCTAACATAGCAAGCAATCCTTTCAGTTATGGCACAACAAACAAACGATATTTAAGGTAGTACTAAACAAAAGCAATGACAAGAAAAAGTGTCATAACCGTTAATAGTAAATCTTAAACATTAGTACAACACTCGGCATATAAGTATCACAAGTATATATATGTTTGTCATCATTTTCACGAGTTTTCATTCACAAGCACCTGGGAAATAAATCTCATGTTCCCCAGGCAATAAATCCCCGGTTACCATAGTTGCAGGAAGCAGGTTATACATGGATAATCAAAAGCAAACCCAATAGAAACCCTCGGGGATTCTTCGGCTGCTCTAGGATGAGTAAGTGATCGCAAGGTAATATCGTATTTATTCAATTTCTTGCTTAAAACGTGAATGCATTGTGTGTGTGTGTGTGTGTGTGTGTGTGTGTGTGTGTGTGTGTGTGTGTGTGTGTGTGTGTGTGTGTGTGTGTGTGTATGTGTGTGTGTGTAAAATGTCTCGTGTTTTCATTCTAGCAATCTAGATTATAAATGCATCTAAATCATTTGTATGCCGTTTTCTAAACTTGTATATTTTAACTGATGTCGTTTGTTGACAAACCTTTTTTGTTTTTATTCTTACTTTTGAATCATGATTTATTAATGCAATTGTCACATTATAGTGTGATCAGTTTTTATTTTCCACGTTTTATTCACCTGTTCTTCACACAGAGATTGTATATGCAAATGTTTTGTCAAATTTTATTTAGACATAAACATAGACACTTTTTATGACTATAACTATTTACTCAAAATACACATGTGTCTTGTAAATAGTTGCTCAAAGTTTTAACATTTTCGTTTCTTATTTATTTGTTTGTTTGTTTTGCTTAAAAATAACGTTCTTGTTGTGTAAACCATCTTGTAAATCACAAGTAAGTCAAGTTCATGTTATGATTGACACCTGTATTAATCTGCGCAAGAAATCTTTGTTTATTCTGCGGTACAGCTACATCCTTATATCGGGAATATTATATTTAACAACAACAAGTATAATATTTTGCATGGTGGTTGTTCTTTGTCTTGGGTACCCTCAAGTTGAATTGCAGCTAGCAAGCTGTGCTAGAAACTCAGCAAACATTAAATAAAGAAAAAGTTGCTAGTGGTCCATATCAGGAGCCCATGCTCCTAATATGGACCTGTGAGGCTCCTAATATGGACCACTTTCAAATACTCTACAAACATTCAAAATAACACGCTACTTATTCAAACGTAAACCTGAACAATTTCATTCAGTTCAATAAGAAGAAGAATCAAAATACAACATAACAGTAACGAAGAACAGAAACAAAGCGGACTCATAAAAATTGACAGGGAGAGATCGCCTCATAGTGCAGTGAAATTCAACTTTATTTTACGACAAAAGAATCAATAGTTCGTATGTGTGAAGTAGAAACAACAACAACTTTAAACCTCATCTCTAATGTCGAAATTGTGTATGCTGATAAATGAGCAAATGCCCTTGCGAAAAAATCATCAAACTGTAAAACTATTTTATCGACACATAAATACATCGTCAACAGGAACAAAACAGATACATATCGTGAAACAAATTGAAAAAGTCAACATGGACAATTTATGTTCATTACTTTCGAAGTTAAATTCGGCAAAAAGTGTTAAAGAAACGACGGGTGGGCGGGGGGGGGGGGGGGGGGGTGGTGGTGTATAGGGGGGGGGCCAGGAGGAAAATATTAATGGTACCGTGCCTTGATGATTTATTATGAATTAAATAAGTGTCAGAAGGTCATTGATAACTATTAAAGAAAAAATAATATGGGGGGTGGGAGGTGGTGAAGTTAACACAACCTGGGAATCGTCTGTCGAGTTTGCACGATGAGTTGCGTTGTAATCCCGAACGCATAATGCAAAGCTGCTCTGAGTGATTATCACGTTGGTAAACAGTGGCCACACGATAAGCCCTCCTTCATAGGAAAGGCTCTGAAGGTAAACCTATCCCATGTATCCTAAAACCAAACATATCATGACACCGGTGCAGGTTAGGAAACCAGGCACATCCTGCACTGAGCAAGCGCCGAGAGATTGATGCGAGATAAAGTTTATATTTACTGCCGTGGACTGGTCGGGGGGGGGGGGGGGGGGGGTGAGGGGGTGGGGGTAAAAATCGGGTAAAAAGGAAGTGGATTCAGCATTGTTAACGTCAATTTGCTGTCATTCCTGGACAACTCCATGGCAGACAAGCAGAAATACATATAGAATAGAACACTTCTTTTTGGCGAAAGCGGCAGTTAAAAAAATCAAAATCGTTAAGCCCTTCGCGAGACATGGCAAGCCAGCGTAGGTCAGCTGACAACGCACACGAACTAAGAATCTCTCTCTCTCTCTCTCTCTCTCTCTCTCTCTCTCTCTCTCTCTCTCCCTCTCTCTCTCTCTCTCTCTCTCTCTCTCTCTCTCTCTCTCTCATAATATGATCGGGTTGTCCCTGCACAAGCAGTGTGCGCCCATCTTGTGCAGCTCCTGCAGCAGATCATGTCCTCCAGGCTCCACTCGCCACACAGGTTGCAGTTTTTTTGACGATGGATTGGAAAGCTCAACGGTAGAACCTTGAGGTGGAAGGACACACTCATAATGTCCAGCGTTGGCACCGAACGCGGTGTAGATCAAATACACCGGCAGGGTTTAATCTGGGAGAAAAGGGCAATGGGACATTTGTCCCCCTCAACCAAATTCTGATGGGACATAGTTGAAGGTAAAAAACACTTAAAGCTTGACAAGGGATACATCTGGGACCGTGTGATGTCTTTCGGCTCGTGTGTATACACCTGATGTTACCGTGCCTAGCTTGTAACTGATGACACTCAAGAAGTTGCTTGTTCCTTTCAATGCTTGTTATTCTCTCTGGTGCCAGGAGATTGGTTCCACATGACTCTTTTTGCGTGTGTATGGATTGGGTGCGATTACGCCCCTTTGTTTCTCAGGTCATGATACACAAGCTACATAAGTAATGAAAGGCCTAATCCTCGTGTTGCATCTGTCTGTCTGTTTGTGTGTTCAGTTTGCCTGTCTGTCTTGTGTATGCTTGATTGTGCCTGTCTGCCTGAGTGTTTTGATCCGTCTCTGTTGCACGCACGCATGCACCCACGCACGCACGCACGCACGCACGCACACACACGCATATATACAAACCGTACACACACACACACATACACACACACACACATACACACACACACACACACACACGTACACGCGCACACACACACACACACGTGAGCGCGCGCGCACGCACGCACGCACTCACGCACACACACACACACACACACAAACACACACACACACACACACACACACACACCAGCGCGGGCACTCACGCACTACATGCACATAAACATGTCTATTTAAACA
>NW_027127303.1:5000-22500 GCF_037325665.1 Littorina saxatilis
ATATCCGTCTACCCCCAACCCCCAAATATCCTTCCCTCCCCCAAACCCCAATAATATCCGTCTACCCCCAACCCCCAAATATCCTTCCCTCCCCCAAACCCCAATAATATCCGTCTACCCCCAACCCCCAAATATCCTCCCATGCCCACCCCACCCCACCACCCCCAATACCCTTTAAGACAAGTAGCTTGTTACGGTGACAGCGTCTGCTACAACATCCTCTTAACAAGGTTCGTCGGCGAACGTCCCTCTCCACACCCCGCTGTCCTGTCGCCCTCACTCGAGCACGTGCAAACCGTGTTGACCGCACAGCCTTTCTGGAACTCTCCCTGCACCCTGTGTTTTGGACGCACAGTTGACAGTACTCTGCTGTCGTTCGAAGGTGAGGGAGTTTGTTGGAAATAAGGGACACTGAAGAGGCTGAGAGGTTGAGGAAACTGAGGAATCTGATTGTCTCCTTTTGGTGAGAATGGTTGTTTTTCGGCGTTTTTATCACTGGAGTTTTATGTGGTATTTTGTTGTTGTGGTTGTGGTTGTTGGGGTTGTTTGATCAAGTTTTCATTTATTTGAAGTAATGTTAGCAACATCAAAACACACACACGCACACACACACACACACACACACACACACACACACACACACACACACACACACACACACACACACACACACAAAAGCCAATGACAAAGAATACTTTTAGAAACATTTCTAGGCTATTGTTATCGTGAGGAGTTTTTGTATGGTTTGCCCTAATTAGCACTGTAGACGACAAAAATCACAGACAGACAGATAGTCTGCTGACGTCCCACAAAAAGCCAAGGTATGTCAAATGAAAAGAACTAATTTAGTTTAAAAAAAAAAGAATACGGAAAAAACACATTTGTATGCATTTCTTCCAACCGGTCTTTAAAGAAAATAGACAAATAATCAGGAGAAGACAAGAGATAGCTCAGGTTGCAGTTTGGTTTCTACCAACAACAGTGGAAAAAAGATATATCAATGCTGTAAAAATCTTTCTACTTTGCATTTAACAGAACAACCATGTTGTCCTACATTAATTTGACTATATATATATATATGTATGCTGTGTTGTTCTTTGAAAATGTTTGAATAAAATTGTTTATACCAACAAGGCAAGCAGGTTTTTTTTAACAATTCTCAGTGTCTCTGAGCTCACATCCAATCAGGATGTTGAGCTTGTTTCACAGCAAAATCGACCGTCAGGACAATCGTATTTTGCGTCTTATATTTAAGTAAATCATTGTCTCCGGGGGCTTTACCACATGGCAACGGCTTTCCTTTCTCGTTGCAGCTTAGCAGGGTATTCGATTTACTGCATGGTTTCCATGCAGGCTCTTGTGTGAAATGTCTTTCTGGTAAAGAGTTTCGTTTTCTTTCTTTTGTTTCCGTTCTTGAATAAATCTTGAATCAGTCTTTTAATGTTGTGTCTTTTGTTAACAGACATGTTAACAAAGATGGTTGAGTTTTGGCAACCTACAAAAACATGTGTGTGTGTGTGTGTGTGTGTGTGTGTGTGTGTGTGTGTGTGTGTGTGTGTGTGTGTGTGTGTGTGTGTGTGTGTGTATGTGTGTGTGTTGGTGAAGAAAAGATTCAGCATCTAATATCGTTCTAGAAAGCAAAATGCGCAAATGGAAAATATCAGTTACATGTATTTTTCCATAAAAGCCAGAATCTGATTGTATTACGGAAATATGGACATTTGAATCATTTACAGCGTGGCCTTTTTTTCCCAACACTGCATTGAGTTTTGGGAATAAGCTACAAACCCCTGGTTGGTTTGGAGCACCTCTGCTTTTGTTCTAGTGTCCATTTTGCTTCTCCTTAATTCCTGGTTTGTTTTCTTAACCGGTGTGTTTTATGTGGCAATGCCAGCTTGGCGATCATTGGAGGCTGTTTATTGGACGATGCCTGAAGGAGGGTGTGACGTTTTAGTGCTTCCGGTGTTGAGAGACTCGCCTTTGAAGATAAAAGACGCGGGGCGGTGAGAAGCTGTTGTGTTGTGATCGGAGAAATTATGTGTTGGCTGCTCATTGAGGAGAGGTTGTTGTCAAGTCGTTGCATGTAAGTTATTGCACAGTTTTCTCAGATTTAAGTTCTTGTGTTTCTCTCTGTCCATGTTTCTCGGTTATTCTCTCTCTCACTCTCTCTCTCTCTCTCTCTCTCTCTCTCTCTCTCTCTCTCTCTCTCTCTCTCTCTCTCTCTCTCTCTCTCTCTCTCTCTCTCTCTCTCTCTCTCTCTCTCTCTCTTTCATCGTCGAGCATTGAATAAAGCTCTTCATTTTCAACTCAAAAGTTTGAATCCTATTTAAAAAATAAAAAATATATATCTTTCCCGTATCGTCTTCTAGATTCAAAGAGGTGGAGGAGGGGGGCGTTTTGAGTGCAGCTTGTTTGAGTGTGTGTTTGTGTGCGTGCGTGCGTGAGAGAGACAGAGAGAGAGAGAGAGAGAGAGAGAGAGAGAGAGAGAGAGAGAGAGAGAGAGAGAGAGAGAGAGAGAGAGAGTGAGTGAGTGAGTTAGTTATGCATCGACTTACCCGTACTAAGTTGCTCAGGCGACACTTCACTTCATCAAGTTCTTCAGACTGTGGCAATGATTGATAAGGATGAACGGTGTGAAAGCGCAACTTAAATAAAAATCGGTTCTGTTGCACACTGCAGTGTGCGTGCTGTTCGTCCTTTGCTTCATCAAGGTTCTCACGAGTGAGGAAAGCTTGAGACATGTTTGGACATTTGAGGGTCATTTTGCAGATTGGAAAGTTTGGAAAACTCAAAAAAACATGATGAACATTTGGATATGTTGTAAATTACGTCAAGTAAAAAACTAAAGGTGATTTTTCAGGTTAAGAACATTATTTTTAAGAAATTTGAGGATAGTTTTGGAATTTCAGAAATTATGTTGAACAAAGAATGTCTCAAAAGCCATTAAATCGGTAGAATAAAAGTGGTTATGGTAGTTTGTAAGTTTTGAAACGTTTGGGGAATTTGAGGAACTTAAACACATTTCAGATATTTATGTTGAAAATATTATTTTCGCAATTTCATTGAATTATAAGAAAAACCTGTACTGCAGTTAACGCACAGAAGTAAGCTACGAACAGTCACAACATATTAAGGACTTAATGTTTCTCAGAATTATAACTTGGTTAGGTTCACATTTTCGATCATAGTCTCTTAATTTTTAACAACTAATGTATTACCATAATTAGGTCAATCTGTCCTCGACGATTCCAAACGCTGTAACTGATGCGTGTTTAGTTTATGGTTAAAGCACCTCCTCTTGTTTCCCCTCTTCATCTCTTTATTTGCTTTTTTAGCATTTCTCTACATTTTGACTGCGTAGCTGTGTGCTTTGTGTTTTTTGTTAGGACTACTTTGAAAGGTACGTAACTGTTATCGAATGAGGACTTCAATATAGCGGTTGGCTGGCTGGTTGGCCGCTTTTAATGTCCCTTTCACCGGCCTTTAACATCCCTATTAGCTGTTAGGCCATGCGGGACCGATTAAGTTCCCTTTCTCAGTTTACATGATGGTCTCCGTGTTTGAAACTATTTACATTAAGGTCTATCACAGTCAAATGAAGACGGTTCTAAAAAGTATTTTCATACTAATTACTACCAATCGTTTTGAACATCTTGATTCCAATTAAAAAGTGAAAAATCTGATCCTTGTCCTTGGGAATAAAAACTAAAAACTGTGAAGGGAAGGACGCTTAATTGCAAATAAAAATGATCACTTCAAAAAAAATGTGTTGTCCAGAGGCACGTCCCGGATCGATACAGCTGAGTGAAGATTGGTATGCTAGAGAAAAATGGGTTTACCTGTGCGGTAAATGCCGGGAATCCCCTGCGCTGAGGAAAGGCGAATCTTGAACATTTGCAGGTGGGAAAGCAGAGAGTGAAGCAGGAAAAATGTGCACCCTTCACCTCATGACATATTTTTTTTAGAAAGGGGGTGGGGGGTTTGTGGAGGGGCGTACCCGTCGCTCTCGAGAGTTACCTGCACGTGCAGAGCATGCGCAGTACGATTGTAAGTCGCGTGCCAGTTGACGTGGCATCTTGCCTGCCCTGTATTGAACTTTACAAAGCCACCTGAACAAAAAAAAATCACTGGGAAAAATATCACAGCAGGGAAATGTTCCGTCTCTGGTATGCTCGGCTCGTCGGCGTTGGTTGTGAGGCGAAACAATGCCCCGGATGCATCCGCGTGACGTCATGGGAGACTGATGACGTCACTGTTCGAAACACGATTGCGGCCTTGTGACGCGGGGGGGGGGGGGGGGGGGGGGGGAGAGTTTCCAGCTGATACAAACGTAAATGTTCTCGGGTGGTTGGTTTAATTTCGTTTGATAAAAATGTGACAGCACCGGTTGTCTGCGGTTGTTCAAATATTACGGACGTTGATGCTAAGGCGGGGGGGGGGGGGGGGGAGGGGGGAGGGGGGGAGGGGGGTAGGGGGGGGGGAGGGGGGGTGGCCTTGCCCCACATCAGTCGAACCCAGCACAGAAGGATAAATCAGTTTTGGTAACTTTCCCATCTCTGAATTGAATTTTCTTTTAATTTATAATGCCTGCGTATAAAAGCGTTTCATCTGGCCAAAGCACTATAATGCTGCGTCGCTCACAAGAAATAACGGTTTTAGGTGTGACGAAAAAAAGAACAGGGTCTGAGTACGGTGATAAATACAAGACTTATTTTACAACCATTTGAAAAATACATACATCCCCCGTGGCTGCCCGCATAACAAAATCGTTTTTCTCGTGTTTTGAACTTGCCAGTGTTTCAGCACAGAGCAGAGTCCGTTCCGCACTTTGCTTTGTGTACATCACGTGGCCACCCAAACTCCCGCACAACGCAACATTTTCACGAGAAAAACACGTTTATTTGTTTGCTTTGTCTGTATTACACATTTCTATTTATATTTACTACTGACATACCAAATTGTATACTTTAGTTTGCAAGTGAATCGTTATCATAAAAAATAACGTTATCACGAGACGAACAGAGATCTCAGAGATCGTCTGCTTCTCAACTGTTTCGCGCAAATCGTGTAATATCTATTTTTGCGGAAACCTCCTGAAGAAATGCAATCTCAGCGGCTTCCACCTGCAACAAAGTCGTGTTTATTTGGAATGTGACGTCCTGTTCTTCGTCAGTCACACCTATCTCGAAAACTAAGCGTCGCACAGAACCAGCGCCCTTCCATTACTAGTCAAATTTCGTATCCAAGCTATTACCCATGATAAGAGCATAATGCGGAATAAATACAAGTAATATATTGTATTCTAGTTTTTACGTTTTCATGATGTACATTTTGTCTTGTAAATGGAGAAACGGAGAGGCTGGAAGTTCTGTTCCGGACAAACTTTAACGATGAACTTAATTTCCTTGCCATCAAAACGCATTTTTTTTTTAAATCGTGGTACAGTACTTCTAATACCTGTAAGTCGGAATCGCAGTTTTGTTTTCCAGTAAAAACATTCGCGTGGGCTTCCCCTTTAACTACAATGTTTATCATCGTTTATTGCTTGCACTGAATGCCATTGATTTATTTCCCCAAACGTCAAAGAAGTATGCTTTACGATTATCTTTAATGTATAGCTTGGGCCGAACGCTGTTAAATTTGTTTATCAAGTTTGGCGCCAAACTGTGAACATTTCAAAGGCGTACAGACGAACATTAAGTACATATGATTTTAGGAATATTAGTTATGCAGACGCTGGATAACTGAACTTAATTTTTGGGGTAGACAAGAGAACTGAACTGAACAGAACGAAACAGAACTGCTAGGGCTTTAACGAACAAACCCACAAAACAAAAACACTATCAAATCATACTAAAACGGAGAGAGAAGTAGCTAGAGTTTGATGGAGACAGGGAGAGAGAGAGAGAGAGAGAGAGAGAGAGAGAGAGAGAGAGAGAGAGAGAGAGAGAGAGAGAGAGAGAGAGAGAAGTAGCTAGAGTTTGATGGAGACAGGGAGAGAGAAGTAGCTAGAGTTTGATGGAGAGAGGGAGAGAGAGAGAGAGAGAGAGAGAGAGAGAGAGAGAGAGTGAGACAGGGAGAGAGAGAGAGAGAGAGAGAGAGAGAGAGAGAGAGAGAGAGAGAGAGAGAGAGAGAGACAGGGAGAGAGAAGTAGCTAGAGTTTGATGGAGACAGGGAGAGAGAAGTAGCTAGAGTTTGATGGAGACAGGGAGAGAGAAGTAGCTAGAGTTTGATGGAGACAGGGAGAGAGGGAGAGAGAGAGGGAGAGAGAGAGAGGGAGAGAGAGAGGGAGAGAGAGAGGGAGAGAGAGAGAGAGAGAGGGAGAGAGAGAGAGAGGGAGAGAGAGAGAGAGAGAGAGAGGGAGAGAGAAGAAGAGGGAGAGGGAGGGAGAGAGACAGAGAAAGAGGGGGGGGGGGGGGTAGGGGGTAAGGAAGGGACGGAATAAATCGTTACATGCTCAGTGCAACTCCATCGCCAATCGTCAAGCTCTCCTTGTGTTGTATCGTTCAGTACTGTACAGGCAAGTTTGACAATGTTCGCGGCTCATTGACCTGTACCTGTGCATTTCACACTCAATGTTAGTGTGCTGCAAAAAGTAACGATACGTTAAAGTCCTAACAGTTGCAGTCATTGTGATCAAGCTGTATCCGAGCATTTCACGGTCTTGTGAGTTGTGCTGCAAACCGTAAATTTCTACTAGCAGCGTATAATCAAACGCCATACTTTGGACAAGGGACATCTATCTGACCTGTGTGTCAAGCATAATTTGGGTAATCACAGCAACCTTACATCAGCCCTACGTTTGCTGTGTAAGTCAAAACAGTGTTTTCGCAATTTCTCGCTGCCCCCTCCGTTCAAGTTGGAGTCGAACCCTTGTGATTCATTCATTTCGTAACAGACACGCATGTCAATCTTGGAAATTGGTTACACAAAAATCCCATCCTGACCAGAAAGCGGCGAGACAGTTGATGGTTGGTATGTGTCCAAGCGGAAGAATGCTCTGATGCCGTGGGAAACCTGGACATAGTTACCTTGACTACGACCGCAACACGGTGGCCTAGTGGTAAGGCGTCCGCCCAGTGAGCGGGAGGTCGTGGGTTCGAACCCCGGCCGGGTCATACCTAAGACTTTAGAATTGGCAATCTAGTGGCTGCTCCGCCTGGCGTCTGGCATTATGGGGTTAGTGCTAGGACTGGTTGGTCCGGTGTCAGAATAATGTGACTGGGTGAGACATGAAGCCTGTGCTGCGACTTCTGTCTTGTGTGTGGCGCACGTTAAATGTCAAAGCAGCACCGCCTTGATATCACCCTTGCGTTAAGCAAACAAACAAACAAACAAACCTTGACTACGCCATGGTTTGCACGGGAAGGCAGGTATACTTCCTGTGAAAACAGTTCAGCTCACGATCTCAGATCAGGGCAGGCTTTTCATTGGATAAGACCATCCCTCCACTTGGACATATACCAACCAATCAACACCCACACTGCCCCTGGAGCAATTTTTTGATTAGTGCTTTTGTGAACAAGAAACAATTGACAAGTGGCTCTATCCCATCCCCCCTCCCCCTTTTTTTCCCGTCGCGATATAGCCTTGAACGGTTGAAAACGACGTTAAACACCAAATAAAGAAAGAAAGAAAAAACAAGTCGCGTAAGGCAAAAATACAATATTTAGTCAAGTAGCTGCCATTTTTCAGCAAGACCGTATGCTCGTAGCATCGTCAGTCCACCGCTCATGGCAAAGGCAGTGAAATTGACAAGAAGAGCGGGGTAGTAGTTGCGCTAAGAAGGATAGCACGCTTTTCTGTACCTCTCTTTGTTTTAACTTTCTGAGCGTGTTTTTAATCCAAACATATCATATCTATATGTTTTTGGAATCAGGAACCGACAAGGAATAAGATGAAAGTGTTTTTAAATTGATTTGGACAATTTAATTTTGATAATAATTTTTATATATTTAATTTTCAGAGCTTGTTTTTAATCCGAATATAACATATTTATATGTTTTTGGAATCAGCAAATGATGGAGAATAAGATAAACGTAAATTTGGATCGTTTTATAAATTTTTATTTTTTTTTTACAATTTTCCGATTTTTAATGACCAAAGTCATTAATTAATTTTTAAGCCACCAAGCTGAAATGCAATACCGAACCCCGGGCTTCGTCGAAGATTACTTGACCAAAATTTCATCCAATTTGGTTGAAAAATGAGGGCGTGACAGTGCCGCCTCAACTTTCACGAAAAGCCGGATATGACGTCATCAAAGACATTTATCAAAAAAATGAAAAAATCGTATGGGGATTTCATACCCAGGAACTCTCATGTCAAATTTCATAAAGATCGGTCCAGTAGTTTAGTCTGAATCGCTCTACACACACACACACACACACACACACACACACACACACACACACACACACACACACGCACACACGCACATACACCACGACCCTCGTTTCGATTCCCCCTCGATGTTAAAATATTTAGTCAAAACTTGACTAAATATAAAACAAGTCGCGTAAGGCGAAAATACAATATTTAGTCAAGTAGCTGCCATTTTTCAGCAAGACCGTATACTCGTAGCATCGTCAGTCCACCGCTCATGGCAAAGGCAGTGAAATTGACAAGAAGAGCGGGGTAGCAGTTGCGCTAAGAAGGATAGCACGCTTTTCTGTACCTCTCTTTGTTTTAACTTTCTGAGCGTGTTTTTAATCCAAACATATCATATCTATATGTTTTTGGAATCAGGAACCGACAAGGAATAAGATGAAAGTGTTTTTAAATTGATTTGGACAATTTAATTTTGATAATAATTTTTATATATTTAATTTTCAGAGCTTGTTTTTAATCCGAATATAACATATTTATATGTTTTTGGAATCAGCAAATGATGGAGAATAAGATAAACGTAAATTTGGATCGTTTTATAAATGTTTATTTTTTTTTACAATTTACCGATTTTTAATGACCAAAGTCATTAATTAATTTTTAAGCCACCAAGCTGAAATGCAATACCGAACCCCGGGCTTCGTCGAAGATTACTTGGCCAAAATTTGAACCAATTTGGTTGAAAAATGAGGGCGTGACAGTGCCGCCTCAACTTTCACGAAAAGCCGGATATGACGTCATCAAAGACATTTATCAAAAAAATGAAAAAAACGTATGGGGATTTCATACCCAGGAACTCTCATGTCAAATTTCATAAAGATCGGTCCAGTAGTTTAGTCTGAATCGCTCTACACACACACACAGACAGACACACACACACACACACATACACCACGACCCTCGTCTCGATTCCCCCCTCTACGTTAAATTATTTAGTCAAAACTTGACTAAATATAAAGAACACCCACACTGCACGCTATATGGCAAGTTGATTTGTTTTTCATTATTTAATTTTGTAAAAGCAACAAGCTTTTATGGAACTAGGCTTTTTAGGAAATTTGTTCTTAAACAATTCCCACTGGGTGGCACAGAGAGCACCCAGACTGTTCGTGTTTGGTATGTGACCAAGTGGAGGGGTGCTCTTATCTCGTGTCATCCTGTCCACATGTTAGGTATGTGACCAAGTGGAGGGTGCTCTTATCCCGTGTCATCCTGTCCACATGTTAGGTATGTGACCAAGTGGAGGGGTGCTCTTATCCCGTGTCATCCTGTCCACATGTTAGGTATGTGACCAAGTGGAGGGGTGCTCTTATCCCGCGTCATCCTGTCCACATGTTTGGTATGTAACCAAGTGGAGGGGTGCTCTTATCCCGTGTCATCCTGTCCACATGTTAGGTATGTGACCAAGTGGAGGGGTGCTCTTATCCCGTGTCATCCTGTCCACATGTTAGGTATGTGACCAAGTGGAGGGGTGCTCTTATCCCGTGTCATCCTGTCCACATGTTTGGTATGTAACCAAGTGGAGGGGTGCTCTTATCCCGTGTCATCCTGTCCACATGTTTGGTATGTAACCAAGTGGAGGGGTGCTCTTATCCCGTGTCATCCTGTCCACATGTTTGGTATGTAACCAAGTGGAGGGGTGCTCTTATCCCGTGTCATCCTGTCCACATGTTAGGTATGTGACCAAGTGGAGGGGTGCTCTTATCCCGTGTCATCCTGTCCACATGTTAGGTATGTGACCAAGTGGAGGGGTGCTCTTATCCCGTGTCATCCTGTCCACATGTTAGGTATGT
The DNA here is from genome assembly GCF_037325665.1 of Littorina saxatilis. Classification (NCBI taxonomy): domain Eukaryota; kingdom Metazoa; phylum Mollusca; class Gastropoda; order Littorinimorpha; family Littorinidae; genus Littorina; species Littorina saxatilis. The sequence continues at coordinate 15,182 of NW_027127303.1, forward strand.
GACCAAGTGGAGGGGTGCTCTTATCCCGTGTCATCCTGTCCACATGTTAGGTATGTGACCAAGTGGAGGGGTGCTCTTATCCCGTGTCATCCTGTCCACATGTTAGGTATGTGACCAAGTGGAGGGGTGCTCTTATCCCGTGTCATCCTGTCCACATGTTTGGTATGTGACCAAGTGGAGGGGTGCTCTTATCCCGTGTCATCCTGTCCACATGTTAGATGGTGAGCCTTACTGTGTTGACAGGGAGGACTGTACCTCTGAATCAGGGATTCTTCTTCTTCTTCTGCGTTCGTGGGCTGAAACTCCCACGTACACTCGTGTTTTTTGCACGAGTGGAATTTTACGTGTATGACCGTTTTTTACCCCGCCATTTAGGCAGCCATGCGCCGTTTTCGGAGGAAGCATGCTGGGTATTTTCGTGTTTCTATAACCCACCGAACTCTGACATGGATTACAGGATCTTTTTCGTGCGCACTTGGTCTTGTGCTTGCGTGTACACACGGGGGTGTTCGGACACCGAGGAGAGTCTGCACACAAAGTTGACTCTGAGAAATAAATCTCTCGCCGAACGTGGGGACGAACTCACGCTGACAGCGGCCAACTGGATACAAATCCAGCGCGCTACCGACTGAGCTACATCCCCGCCCGAATCAGGGATTGAAAGGGGAGTTCCCTTGAAAACAGTTATACGTATAACCCTTGTGTTCGCGTCAGCTTGATCACTTTCAGCTTCAACCTCGGGGAGTGGTCGGCCCTGGAACGACAACTCTAGCTACATGCATGTGACCAAGTCTTGCAAAAGAGGGAGGGGGGGGGGGGGGGCTGTCCGGAATGGCAGCCATATAGCGGACATGGTCTGTGTGGGAATTGACCACTACGACCACTATCTCTCCCCCCATCTGTCACCTGATGGCCGCGAGACTGGACTTCACATAAAAGTCCGAACCGTGAAAATGTTAGTCGTGGTACCTCAGTGTTGAATGACGTGTTCCTGCGGTGGAGTGAGAAGTTGAGAGGGAATTTAACAATTGTATGGAGGATTTGTATGTTTTGTCGTGTGTGTGTGTGTGTGTATGTGTGTGTGTGTGTGTGTGCGTGCGTGCGTGCGTGCGTGCGTGCGTGCGTGCGTGCGTGCTAATTGACGTTTGTATGAGTTATTTAAATGTAATAGTTGTGTAACATTAATTTATTAATTCATGTAGGGTTTGTCCATGTATTTGTTTTCTGTCTATCCCTTCTTTCTTTATATCATTATTTTCTATCTTTACATTTTTCTTTCCTTGCTGTTTTTCTCTTTTCGGTCTTCCTTTTTCTTTGCGATACGAGAGCTGTGCTCATTGCTTAATGTGTCATTGGCAGTACGTGGATTATGCTGCGTATTTGATAAAACTGGGAATAGGGGAGGGGAAGGGGGGGGTTAGATGTGATGACTTGTGTCGTCACGCGTAACAAGGAAATAAGATCCCTCCTACCCCCCCCCCCTCCCCCCATTGGGTAGGGTTACCTACAGGATGATTTCAAAATTACACGAGGATATGTTTGTCTGCCCACCGGCGATTGTGTTCCAAAGAAAAGCAATTAACGTGTTTTACGATTGTCGACCAAAACAATGCAGACGTTTTCCTGTCTTAATTCCTTTTCTTTCTGTCTCGGAACTATCTTGGTTTTCCTCTTCCCGGACTGGGAGAGAGAAAGGGGGGAGGGGGGGGGGGGGGTAGACGGGGAGGGGTGGAAGAGGGGGTGTATTTGAAAATAAAAATGTTGGTTACCTATTTTCCCACTCTTTTTTACATTTTGTCAAGTTTTGACTAAATGTTTTAACATAGAGGGGGAATCGAGACGAGGGTCGTGGTGTATGTGTGTGCGTGTGTGTGTGTGTAGAGCGATTCAGAGTAAACTACTGGACCGATCTTTATGAAATTTTACATGAGAGTTCCTGGGTATGATATCCCCAGACGTTTTTTTTCTTCATATTTTGGATAAACGTCTTTGATGACGTCATATCCGGCTTTTTCTAAAAGTTGAGGCGGCACTGTCACACCCTCATTTTTCAATAAAGTTGATTGAAATTTTGGCCAAGTAATTTTCGACGAAGACCGGACTTTGGTATTGCATTTCAGCTTGGAGGCTTAAAAATTAATCAATGACTTTGGTCATTAAAAAAATTGTAATTAACATTATTTTTTATAAAACGATCCAAAATTACGTTCATCTCATTCTTCATCATGTTCTGATTCCAAAAACATATAAATATGTCACACGCTTTCCTTCTTTGCCACTACTAAAGCAAACGTGTCCAAGATGTAGAGGTTACATGCCGAGTCTCAGTGATTATCAAAAATAATGGTCGAAGTTAGCGGATCATGAAAAATGCGAGCTTCAGCGAGCTACGTAATCTCGTGTGGAAGAAAACGTCTGTCACACGACCAAGTCTGAATAGCAGGTAATGTTATATTCGGATTAAAAACAAGCTCTGAAAATTAAAAATATAAAAATTATGATTAAAATTAAATTTCCGAAATCGATTTAAAAACAATTTCATCTTGTTCCTTGTCGGTTCCTGATTCCAAAAACATATAGATATGATATGTTTGGATTAAAAACACGCTCAGAAAGTTAAAGCGAAGAGAGGTACAGAAAAGCATGCTATGAAGCACAGCGCAACCGCTACCGCGCTAAACAGGGTCGTCAATTTCACTGCCTTTTGTACGAGCGGCGGACTACGGTCATTGTGAAAAAATGCTGTGCGTTCAGTTTCATTCTGTGAGTTCCACAGCTTGACTAAATGTAGTAATTTCGCCTTACGCGACTTGTTATTTTTTTATTTTTTTATTTTTTTTTATTTTTTTTTTTTTTTTTTTGGGGGGGGGGGGGGGGGGGCTGAAGTAATGGGGAAGTCTGACCTCTGTCTTACACAGACACGATGTAATTAACCCTTTCCCCCTCACACCCCAACCCTGTTCATTTCTTCCACCAAAGAATATTGGTGACTTTCACTTTAAATCGAGATTTGCCTATTTTCATGACAAACGAAACTCTACCTGTGGGAACCGAGTGAGATTTGTTTCAATGCGTCAAGTAAGGAAACGGTCATAGATAAGATTTACCTGCTCGTTCGCATCTCCAATTCACATCCGTCTACCAAGAAGGTTTGGTGACTTTCACTTTGAATTCTGATTTGTACTTTTCCATGGTTGACTGAACTCTTCGATACAGAAAGAGACATAACTTGCTCAAACCCTGTCTTCCTCGGCTACCTTAACTCATTGTCTCCCACTCATATGGCTCTATCTGACAAGGTACGGATACATCTGTTAGCTTCAGTCGCTTCTTGTAACGTCCATCTAACGCATGCATTCCAGCGTGTTGATACACAGTTACTACACAGTTACTTCAATTCTGAGTGACCTCCTGCAGTACAGCTGGTCTCGGCTAAAAAAAACTTGGTCAACATAGGTGGGGTAGAAAGTGTTAATTACGTAGGCTTAAAAACAATCAACGTTTCGTTGATTCCCCCACACATATCCTTCCCTTCCACCAAGATAAAGTGACTCCACTTTAAAAAGACATTTTTTTTCTGTTCCACGGTTGACTGAACTCGTCTATGAAGGAACAAATAGATGTCCTACCTTGATAGGAGCTACCTGCCTGACTGACACCCAACACTTAATTCCCTCCTCTCAGGTAGACAGCGTGTGTTTCACTTAATTTAGATTGAGATGTGCCCTTCCCGACAACACACTGGGCCTGTGTGTTTCGCCTGGGCAATAGCTACTATGTGGGTGACTCCAACTTTAAATTGTGATTTGCACCTCTGACTGAACTGAACTCGCCAATAGGACAGAGTGATGACTTACCTAGACAAGATCTACCTACTTTCATTGCCCCCCCCCCCCCCTCACACACACACCCCAGCTCCCAGCGCCACACCTATCCCCTTTCCTTACCCCCCCCCCCCCCTCTCTCAGCGTACCTCTGGGGCAACGCAAGTTTGTGGAGGTAAGATGGACGACATGTGATTGTGAAAGCTTTCCTCCCGATACTCCTCCCGACTCCCTCCCCGTCATTGCGACCAGTGTGTGTATATTGAACGCATACCTCCACACACACAGCCGTGTCGTGTTTATACTGTGTGCATTCGCTGATGGTGTGCAGGACAAAAACTGCAGTAGAAAATAGGGTGCTATAATTATTATGATTACTTGTGGTCAGTGTATTGAACAAGTGCACTGTATATTCTGGTTTGAGAGAGGAGAAGACTGGAGAAAGTGACAGAAAAAAAAAGGCTGAGCTAGAGAACAAAACAGGGTGATATATTTGTTTTATTTATTACTCTGTGGTCAGTGCGATATCCAAAAGCACTCAACTCGATCCCTGTTGTTTACTCTGTGTGTTCATTCACCGGTTGTGAGAAAAAGTTGGAGTAATAGACTAATAAATAGTGTTTACCCTCTCGTCAGTGCGGTATCGTTTGGTTAAAAAAAACCGGAGTAGTAAACAGGGTGATATATTTTGTTATCCACCTGCGCTCAGTGCGATATCGGCCTTATCCTCCTCTTCGCCTGCTGGCCGTAAAGTGACGTGCGGTCAAGTCAGACACATCTCTGGTCAGCGTACGGGGGGCGTTTGAAACATCTGAGACCGTGGTGATTGGTGCTGTATTGGATATTGTTGACTTGCTGATTCGGAATGTCTAGATTCTGAGTGGAGTTCTTTGCGTGAGAAGGTAAGCCGGGTATTTGTGTGTGTGTGTGTGGGGGGGGGGGGGGGGAGAGGGGCGCCTTGTCGACACGTCTTGTTTGTTTGTTTGTTTGTTGCGGTGGTTTTCTAATTATTTGTGATTTATGTGTCTAGAACTTTGATTAAAAAAATAATCGGATAGACTGCGAATGTTCAGAAATCGAGACATACATCACCAACACAACAAGAAAAGTAGGATTTTAGACGTAAGATTATTGACAATATAAAACATTTACTGGATCCTCAACCTACCAATCTTTAAAGCCGAAAAACACGATGCACCAGAGACAATCAACACGGACTGATCACTGAGCTCCAGACCGGCACGGTTGGCCTAGTGGTAAGGCGTCCGCCCCGTGATCGGAAGGTCGTGGGTTCGAACCCCGGCCGGATCATACCTAAGACTTTAAAATTGGCAATCTAGTGGCTGCTCCGCCTGGCGTCTGGCATTATGGGGTTAGTGCTAGGACTGGTTGGTCCGGTGTCAGAATAATGTGACTGGGTGAGACACGAAGCCTGTGCTGCGACATCTGTCTTGTGTGTGGCGCACGTTAAATGTCACAGCAGCACCGCCCTGATATGGCCCTTCGTGGTCGGCTGGGCGTTAAGCAAACAAACAAACAAACAAACAAACAAACTGAGCTCCAGCTGTTGTGTTTGCTCCTTGAAAGATTAAAAAAAAAAGCCAATAATTGGACCTTCCATAAACTAACCGGTCCTGTGTCGTCTGTGTCTTCCGAGCGAGTTTCTGGACAATATTGTCAGATAAGTTTATTTTCTGTATTATATATAAGTTTATTTTCTGTATTATATATAAGTTTATTTTCTGTATTATATATAAGTGTTTGTCTGTCTGTCTACTTAAAAGACCGCTGGGTCGAAGATCACGTGACTGTGGCGTTTTGTGTTGTCATAATTAAACGATCCAATAACATACCTTTCTTGTTTTTGGCTCACGGCACGTTTCATGATATTGAGGATTGCAGTTTCCCTCTCACACACAATATTCCAAAATAATAAATAGTCAAACAGGGGCCAAAAAACAGTTTGCACCAAGAGTTCAACTTTTTATCTATCCAAAACAGTAAACAAAATTATATGAACATTCGTATTTCCAAGATGATTGGCGTTCCAAGACGCTATATCCTAAAACCCCCAAAACATGCTTTTACAACTTCAGTGCATAATAACTGCCCAAAGGTGCTGTTTAAAGCAACCTTTGATAATAATTTTTAACATACTCCTTGAACACATTAATAAAAACGGTTAACTTGCAAATAAAGGGACAGTATTGATCAGAACAATGGTAAGATAAAGGACGCTACTTATATTTTGTACATTTTTTATCTTTATCGTTTCCTGTAGACCTCAGAAGTTCTAACCAGCTTAAGAAATCATTCTAAAATCGAAAAACAAACATCTATACAGTTTGTACGCAAAGTAGATTGATATTTGACACAGTCACACAGACATACGTGGGCTATGGGGCAACCCTACCCCCTAAATTTGAAAACGGGGTCAATTTCTTAACTGCATGCATTCAGCAAAACAATCCCTAAAAATTTATTTTTTTCACAAATGAACGTATGACTTTAGAAAAGCATTCAAAAATGCATATATACAACGCTTTTTCTTTGGTCCCAATTCAAGGGGGTGTGCTATTCTCAGGTAACACTGTGAACGCTCAAATGAGACTTGGTCACATGTCAAAATAGTAATCCCCCCTGTTGTTCATGGTTCGTTGGTGGGATTTTTTTTTATCTGAGCCATTGGCAAGCATGAAATGTCATCAACATTAGGAAAGACATAGTATCTCCCATTGTCTTTTGCGCGCAAACACTTCACACAGATCTCCTCTCGATCTGGCCCATCGGGGAAATGGGTTGACTTGGGGATGATCACCGCCCTGTATCTCTCCACCTTTCCATCCATGCTGACAAAGTCAGCGGTCACAAAGTCCCCAACTTGAATGTCTCACTGTGGGACAAAGAACCTGGTTTTCACGACTGGCACCACGCGGCATCCAGTGGCGTGTTGTGGGTAGACGTCCATTGATTTTGATAATAATTTTTATATTTTTAATTTTCAGACCTTGTTTTTAATCCGAATATAACATATTTATATGTTTTTGGAATCAGAAAATGATGAAGAATAAAATGAACGTACATTTAGATCGTTTTATAAAAAAAATAATTTTAATTACAATTTTCAGATTTTTAATGACCAAAGTCATAAACTAATATTTACGCCACCAAGCTGAAATGCAATACCGAAGTCCGGCCTTTGTCGAAGATTGCTTGGCCAAAATTTCAATCAATTTGATTGAAAAATGAGGGTGTGACAGTGCCGCCTCAACTTTTAAAAAAAGCCGGATATGACGTCATGAAAGACATTTATCGAAAAACTGAAAAAAACGTCCGGGGATATCATACCCAGTAACTCTCATGTCAAATTTCATAAAGATCGGTCCAGTAGTTTACTCTCAATCGCTCTACACACACACACGCACACACACACACACACACACTCACACACACACACACAGACACACATACACCACGACCCTCGTCTCGATTCCC
>NW_027127303.1:27500-44213 GCF_037325665.1 Littorina saxatilis
CGTTTAATTTTTGTCAAACTTTTGATTTTGATTTATAAAAATTGATATGAAAAATGATTTCAAGAGGTCCGACATTGGGGATTTATATCCGTGACTTCGAACGATTTTGACTAGAACATAAGCTTGCCTACGATAAAAGAAGTGACACTCGGGCGAATCTACCCATCTACCTGAGGCTGTTTCATCTTTTAGGCCATCAGACTGTGTCTAATGGCAATTGTCAGAGCTTAGACAAGCGATAAAACAGCCACCAGACTGCGCGTTGTCCACTCTGCCTTCTGGCTTTGTTCCTTGTCTTTCTTGATTCAGCTGGACTGACCACATTATAGGCCGCCATCTCCTCCCAGGACACGTACGTTGGGATCATTATGCCCCGTGTTCCCCTACACTGTCACCTCGGGCACAGAGTTATGGATCTTTTCCGGCATCTGAGCAGCTCTCGCGAGATATGCTCAGATGCCGGAAAAGATCCATAACTCTGTGACATGCTCTTTGTTATGCTTCGGAAGTAGCGAGAACTGCGATCTTCGGCCTTCGCAGCTCTCGCGAAATATATGTAGGAGACATGCTCTTTGTTATGCTTTGAAAGTCGCGAGAACTGCGATCTTCGGCCTTCGCAGCTCTCGCGAGATATCCGCGAGACATGCTCTTTGTTATGCTTCGAAAGTCGCGAGAACTGCGATCTTCGGCCTTCGCAGCTGTTGCGAGATGGCCGTACAACAAGCTTTGCTATGATTTGAGGTTTGCGAGAGTTTGCGAGAACTTGGAATACCGGTAGGATCTATACCACAGAGATAACTTGAGACTAGTCTATATCTCTGTGGTCTTTACCGACGAGGCCAAGAAACGCGTGTGGATGTGGTGTGTGTTGTTTGCCGTCACTGTTACGGTGTCCGACCATAGCACTGATTTACTGGCCCCGCCTTCTTCCTTGGTCAGCCTTGACCTGTTTGATTTGCATCAACAACATGCACGCGCAGGCTTTGTGCTCAGACCATTTGGCATAATGGTCTAGATGGGTAGGGGTTGGGTTGTTTCTCTGCGTGGAGGGTTGTGATTCACCTTCTTGTTGTGAACTTGAAAAACTGTTTTGTTTTGGGGGCTTGTTTCGACCTGGGTTCGCAGTGAGATAGTTAAACGGCTCTGGTCCGACGCACGTAAAATATTCATCACTGTGTGCATCAGTGTGCTTTGAGCAGTTCTCTGTCGTCCAAAAGACCTGTTTGGATTTTGAACGGCTGTTTTAGCTTTTTATAGTATGATGTTTCCGTATCCATCGTTCTAACTATCCGTGTGTTAAGTGTCCGCCTGTCTGTTCATTCTCTGACTGTATATCTGTCCGTTTGTCTGTCTGTCTGTCTGTCTGTCTGCCTGCCTGCCTGTCTGTCTGTCAGTCCTCTGTCTGTCTGTCTGTCTGTCTGTCGCAAAAAATAAAACTCATATATTTATGAATTAATTACATTCCTCGCAGATACACTGGTAATAAGAGGACACAAACCATGACGGGCAAAGAGATACACAAGTCCTGGCCAATAAAGCTCTCGAATAATCAAAGGCAAACTGAAACTTGGATGAAATGTCAGACGAGAAGGGGCATGCGAGCGAGCGTAGGCGGCTTGATAAAAAAGACCTGCAAATGTCAACTTCATTGATGGCCGAACAATGTAGGTGCATTAATTGCTTCCCTTACTTTGTTGCCCTGGCAACCAGACGTGCAGACGCTGCCTGACGTTTAGCTCAGATAACACAATTTAGTGGACACTGGGAGGGTCACAGGTGTGCTGGTCATCTCACCTCCCCCCCCCATCCCCCCCTCTTCTCACCTTCACCTGCCTATACTTGCTGGGATCGCGTTTCACGTGTCAATGGCGAGACTCGAGATTTGTTGGCATTGCTAGTGTGTGTGCGTGCGTGCGTCTGTGTGTGTGTGTCTGCGTGCGTGCGTGTGGTGCGTGCGTACGTGCATGTGTGTGTGTAATACGGGTGTTAAGGTTTCACTCTGTCTGTCTGTCTGTTTGTTTGTCTGTTTGTCTGTCTGTTTGTCAAGACAAGTGGGTCAATGAGTTTGGGTTGGCGCATTATGAAGTCTGCGGAAGTAGCGATAATTGTGCACATTGTCGGTCTGTCCGCCTGTCTATCTGTCTGCCTTTGTGTTTGTCTGTCTGTTTGCGCGTGAGCTCTCTCTCTCTCTCTCTCTCTCTCTCTCTCTCTCTCTCTCTCTCTCTCTCTCTCTCTCTCTCTCTCTCTCTCTCTCTCTCTCTCTCTCTTTGTTTTTGATCAAATACAAGCTTGAATGGTATTTGAGGCCGATTTTGAAAGTTGTCATTGTCTCTTTGCAGTTTTTAGCCATTCAAATGTATGTGATCACAAACACTCTTTCGCGGTTTACTCACACATTCACAGGGAAGGTAATTGTTTGTTGTATCAAAGATCTTGTAGGCTACGCTAAGCGTAGCATACAAGATCTTTGGTTGTATGAAGGAAAACTCTCCATATGTTGTCAATACAATCCCTTTCCTTGGGATATATTTAACCCCCGACGCAAAGACGAAACATCAGGTGCCGTCTGCCTCTTTTAAGCTGCAGGGAGGAAAAGGTTACAGCATTTGTGTTGCATGGGGAATGATGGGTGTCGGGTGGGATGGTGTGTGTGTGTGTGTGTGTGTGTTAGTGTGTGTGTGTGTGTGCTTGAGTGTGTGTGTGTGTGTGTGTTAGTGTGTGTATTTGTGTGTGTGTGTGTGTGTGTGTGTGTGTGTTTTAGCGCGCGCGTGTGTGTGTGTGTGTGTGTGTAGGTCGGGGGTGGTATGGGGTAACGTGCTTAGAGCCGATCTGAAAGTATAAGGGTACAATATTTGTGTTGCAAAGTGAGAGAGGGGTGTGTGGGTGGAGGGGTGGGGATGGGAGATGAGACGGTTACAAGTCTAAAAACAAGGTGGATATTGTGGTATCTTCCTGGCGCAACACAGGGGTGACTGGAAAAAAGGATACGAGTCGTGACATTTCCCTCAGCTGATGAACTCGGCACAACATTGCGGACCCCTCAGGGAAGTGCTGAGGTCTTGTGCATGGCCTCTAGAAGTATGCCCCCCTGTGACCTTTGACATGGGCTAGGGGGACCTAGATTGTGCCTTGATCCCTGTGAGGAGTAGTTGAAGGGGGTCCCTAGACTAGGTCTGAAGGCGGTCCCTAATTGTAATTGTACCCGAAGTCGACTTCACGAAGACTTTGCGAAGTCTTTTTACCGAAAACTCAGTGCTGAAGCTTCGTGCGGCCAGCTTCGCGAATTGTACAAGGAGGGAGTAGGTTGAGGATGAAGGTAGGGGAATTTCTTTTTTTTTTTTTCCTTTTTTTGTTGGGGGGTGGGGGGTTGGTTCCAGGCTCTCGGGGAATGGTTGCCCTTTTCCGTTAGATCTGGCGGCTGGGGGAGTGCTCCTGGTCTTGATACGAGTGTGTTGTTTCTGTGTGACTGTGTCTGCTACCAGTTTGTGCAGGCCATTGTTTTCTGTCCCTTCAATGTGTGTGTTGAGGCTTTTTTCAGCCTGCGATGCTGTTTTAGCTCTGTGTGAACTAGTTTGTATACGGATTTTTGACTTGTTTCACCCTTCTGTTCTGGCCTGCAGCAAGTTGTGGTAAGTGTTTCTTGTCGTTGTTGTCGTTTTGATTTGGTTTGAATGGCAGTTCTTTTGTTCGTCGATGGCTTTGTTGTCAGTTGTAGTGAACTTTCAGTCTTTTTTATTCCATAGCATTTGACGGAACAGAAACATGGAAGAAGACTTTCCAGTTGTATAATTATAACACATCTCTGTCTCTTTCAAGGTCATTTAGTTTAATTATCATCGTCTTAGGTAAAATTTGTTTTTCATTTTGTAGACTTGTGCTCCCTTCTTCATTCGACTGTGTCTTGTGATCAGAAAAATATTTCTACACTTGTTCTGTTACGATAATGTATTGCAATTAAATATTCCATTGTTGTTTTCCGTCAATGCGTATTTGAATCCCTCCTCCAAGGAGGTTTATTGCCGCATTCAATTGTATTGTCCCCATACAATAGCAGCTTGCGACAGCTTAGGCAAAACATTGGAGCATGCATTATTGAAGAAGACAAAAGGTTGGCTATGACTTGCTGCACATTTCAACATCTCAGGATTGAAAAGACAGCGACAACAACACTATACAGCAAGAAGGAGAAGACCCCGGCACTGTGTATAATCGCGACGGCTGTAGCCATATGAGTAGACCATGAACAACAATATACAGCAAGAAGAACACCCCGACACTGTGTATAATCGTGATGGCTGTAGCCATATGAGTAGACCAGGAACAACACTATACAGCAAGAAGGAGAAGACCCCGACACTGTGTATAATCGTGACGCCGGCTGTAGCCATATGAGTAGACCATGACCAGACTTCCGACAGGTCAACACTTTAACTGTAATTTGAAAGAAGATTGTAGCCCGGGGCAAGGCGGACTGGTGTAAGTCAATCACTGGACTGAACCTTTGCTGGCACTTTTAAAGGACCTCTTCTAGCACGTTGTGCATTACGGTTTACCGGATCAAGCGAATGTACGGCTGTGGAAAGTTCGACCCTTGGTATGCAGGTCCTGCGTTCAGAAGCCTAGAATTCATTGGGCGAAGTCTACTTCACGAAGCTAGCTGCATGACGCTCAATTTTTGGCAAAAAGACTTTGCAAAGTCGACTTCGTTCTCAATAAAGGCGGTCCTTGATTCAGCCCGTAGTCTGTTTGTTCGTTTGTTTGTTTGTTTGTTTGTTTGTTTTGTTTGTTCGTTCATGGGGTCAAACTCCCACGGCTTTTACGTGTATGACCGTTTTTACCCCGCCATTTAGGCAGCCATACGCCGCTCTCGGAGGAAGCATGCTGGGTATTTTCGTGTTTCTATAACCCACCGAACTCTGACATGGATTACAGGATCTTTTTCGTGCGCACTTGGTCTTGTGCTTGCGTGTACACACGGGGGTGTTTCGGACACCGAGGAGAGTCTGCACACAAAGTTGACTCTGAGAAATAAATCTCTCGCCGAACGTGGGGACGAACTCACGCTGACAGCGGCCAACTGGATACAAATCCAGCGCGCTACCGACTGAGCTACATCCCCGCCCGAGCCCGTAGTCGACTTGGTGCAGTCTTTTAACCGAAAACGCAGTGCTAAACGGCTCTGTTAAGGCCAGGCCTAAAGGACAGCCTTTAGCACGGAACGCCATTTGTGTTTCTTGGACACCAAGTTACATTTCTTGTAACATGCAGTCTTTCTGCCCAAATCTTGGAGGTTATCAGCGACACTACGTGATGGACCTAAATGTGATATAATGTAAATACATGTTATTTAAAACACGTAGACTACCGGGTGAACTGGGAAAAGACACATTGTTCCCTTTACTTTGACACATACCCCCAAACCAGCCTGTGAACTCTAGGTGCATAGTGGGATATTTTTCAGGAATTAACTTGTGTATGTGTCCAATTGAAGGGATTTGGTCTTATAATAATACGAGAATTTATAACGCGCACATATCTCACCACAAGGCGACTCAAGGCGCACTCATACACATTCTTTCGCATTAACAACTCAAGCACACTCATATACACTCACGCATAAATTACATGAAGATGACAAGGCAACAACACAAAAAGAGACACGACACTCAAAAGTAAGCATGACAAAGAATAAAAAATTTCAAATAATAATTATGTACATGGCTATTTACAACTGCTCTGATTTAGGCTTGCGGGTGAGGGGGGAGAGGGGGGAGAGGGGGGGGGGTGTAGCCTATGTGAAAGCCTAGCCAGGTCTGAGATGGTGGTTCAAACTATTCACATGGAAAGGAGTGTGCCTGCAATATAATTTGTGAACATTGGACAACACCTTTAAACCTGAGGGATTTTATAAACTGGCTGGCAGCCGCTCGGGCCGCCATACCCTAAACAGTCCATTTGTGAAGAATAGCCGACAGTGGTCATTTAGCGCCCAGTCTTTTTCTCCCCTCGCTTTCTCCTCTACTTGACGCTCCGGCCTGTGGTCGTTGCTGGGTGTTAAGTTTATAATGTGAAACCTCCCAATAACGACCCTGAAAATGCCCAGTAAAATCAATCGGAAACGGGAGTGTCGTTATAGGGGGTTCAACTCTACTATATAAAAAGGATCGCGCACTCCAACCTGAAAGTAAAGCCGTCTAGTCTCCATCACCTAGTGTTTTGGGTAACTGAAACAAGAATCATCAGCCGTCTCGAGTACAGTCATTGACATTTTTATTAGAAACTAGAACCAGCATGTCATGCTCGAAGTTTGGAGCAAAAAATGGATCTGCTGGAAGTATCAGATGCCAGACCAAACCTGGTTGCGTAGCAATTCTCTACGTCACAATGTCATGTTGATGTCTTGAACGTCCTGTGGGTTGGCCGAAACTACAGTTTCTGACTTCAAATTTCATGTTATGGCCAAAGAGAAAGTGAGCAATTTCGAGCGTCTCTTTTATGATAGTTCGGAGGCTCTTCTCACCAAGTGGCCAACGGGCCAGCGAAATAGCCGCCTAATGGAGTCATCGCCAGGACCGTAGTTGCCTCCCTTGCTAATAGAGTCATCAGGCTGGACCCTGGTTACCTCCCTTCCCTTGCCCCGGGGCGCTCCACAAAGGGAGGCCACTCCTAGTGCACAGGTCTTGATGGATTTTGGGGATAACGAACGTAGTTTTGGTTTGGGGGTTGGGTTAGAGTAGAGGGGGCCCGGGGGTGGGGTGGCGGGAAGCCCGCCCACCTCGGCCAAAAGCTGCGTGCACAACTGAATCGCTTGATAGATACAGAATGCATTTTGCCACAAGTTGTTGTCCGTATGGCGTGTCGATACACAGCAGAACCTTTAATACGATGCCGCATTGATCTGAGGCCACCCCCAAAACAAAGCCAACCTGTTCTGTCTGCTGAGATACTAGTCTCCCTTGTTGAGAAAAGATGCCGGTCAACGGCAACTCGTTTGCTGAAAGGCCAGCTGGACCCTACAGGTGGGAAGACGTCACCTTCACTGGTCATGCAGTACACCTGTGCACAAAAAGCGGTTTTCCACGTAGCTTTCCGAATGTATTTTCAAGAGAGATGCTGGTGTATAGCTATTATTATTATTATTATTGTGATCATTTTTATGCGCCTAATCTAGATATATAGCCCTAGGCGCTTACATATTAATTTCTGCCGTTTGAAATGGAATTTTTTACAGACAGACAGACAAACAGACATTTTTTTACACACAATATATAACGCATTCACATCGGCCAGTAAAGCTCAGTAGCCTATTAGGCGGGCATTCACCTTTCACGGCCTTTATTCCAAGTCAAACGGGTATTTGGTGGACATTTTTTTATCTATGCCTATACAATTTTGTCAGGAAAGACCCTTTTGTCAATCGTGGGATCTTTAACGTGCACACCCCAATGTAGTGTACACGAAGGGACCTCGGTTTTTCGTCTCATCCGAAAGACTAGCACTTGAACCCACCACCTAGGTTAGGAAAGGGGGGAGAAAATTGCGGCCTGACCCAGGGTCGAACACGCAACCTCTCGCTTCCGAGCGCAAGTGCGTTACCGCTCGGCCACCCAGTCCATAGCTACAAGAGAAACAAGGTGGAACTTTCACGTTGATGTCATTATAACATCAGAAAGGGGTGGGGGGAACTTTCACGTTGATGTCATTATAACATCAGAAAGGGCTGGTGAGAACTTTCAAGATGACATCATTATACAGGTGGACGGGGGGTGTGGACGTGTGCAGACGAACTTGAGTGGTTTTGTGCGCAGCTTTCAGAATGTATTTTCAAAAGAAATGCTGCTGTATTCCTTTAAGTTCAAGGGAAACTACAAACAGGGTGGACCTTTCAAGGTGACTTCATATTTACATCAGAAATGAAAGGGGTGGGGTGGGGGGGGGGGGGTTGAGAGAGATGAGAGAAGAGATCTAAAGACTTACTCTGGACGAAAGCCTAGGGGGATACACACCCAGGCTAAAAAGTCGGCATGAAGTACATCAAAGACACAGGTAAAGAAAGGGATCAAGAGCGAGGAACGGGGATGGGTGCGGGGGGGGGGGGGGGGGCGCAAGATATAACCTATATTCAGAGAAAGAGCGTGCAAGTGAACAAATAATGCACTACTTAATGTGATCTCGCGAACAGCAAAGTTTGGAAGTTATCAGTCTTGACGATGGAGGAATTAACTCAAGATGACTGATGACCCTTCAGCTTGATTAATGAACGCCATGTAGCTTGCGGTACAGACTAATCACACTTTTCTTGTCATGCTACAACTTGTTATATTTGTCACATCATGTGTACATCTTAATTTAAAAGCAAAGGCGACGATGATTTACGGGTAGTCTTTGGTTATTAATACCCTAGTGGTGCTTGGAAGGGGGTGGGGGAACGAACGAACGAACGAACGAACGAACTTTTTTACTCAAGGATGGGGAGGGGGAGGGAGGAGGGAGCGCATTGCATTCAATACGCTATCGTCCAATTGCTTGGAAATCCGGGTCGCTTCTTCCCGGGTGTCTAAGTGTAATCAGCCACCTACACTAAGTCTTGTGGTAGAATGACCGAGGTCTCGACTCATGAAGTTGGGTTAGGGGGAGTCCCATATTGGTTGGGACGAGAAAGAATTTACCCGATGCTACCCAGCATGTCGTAAGAGGCGACTAACGGTTCTGTTTCTCCTTTTTGCCCTTGTTAAATGTTTCTTGTATAGAATATAGTCAATGTTTGTAAAGATTTTAGTCAAGCAGTATGTAAGAAATGTTAAGTCCTTTGTACTGGAAACTTGCATTCTCCCAGAAAGGTCATATATTGTACTACGTTGCAAGCCCCTGGAGCAATTTTTTGATTAGTGCTTTTGTGAACAAGAAACAATTAACAAGTGGCTCTATCCCATCTCCCCCCCTTTCCCCTATCCCATCTCCCCCCCTTTCCCCGTCGCGATATAACCTTGAATGGTTGAAAACGACGTTAAACACCAAATAAAGAAAGAAAGAAAGGACACGTGTCCGTCCCGGCCTTGATTTGAACCAGAATCGAAGAATCACAAGTCCAGCGCTCTATCAATTGAGCAACCACAACACCCCATTTGATAAGTTATAAAACCATCTTGCCCCATGGATGGGAGAAGGCGAGGGGGTGGGGGGGGGAGGAGCAGAAGAAGGTAGAGTACAGACGGCGGATGACACAGCGAAGAGAGTGCAATTGTTGACACTCAGTCTGTCAAACAGCCTTGATGTCTGGTGACAGCTACAATCCATCACACCTTGTGTGCGCATCTTCATGATGACTCCATCATAACTCACAGCCTGGGGCTGTTGCGGTCTTAGCTGTGACGAGAGAAAATGAATGGAGCTCATATAGACATCATGCACATGTTTGATGGAATACCACTGTCACCTTACTTTCAGCTCGTGGCTTTACCGCTAACAAAAGAAGAGCGGACTTTGTGTGTGTGTGTGTGCCATCGTAGTTGATCTAGTGGTGTTTAGAACCAACTCGACTGGCAAGAGTCCTTCGATTTGGAACACGCATCAAGTTTGACATAGCCTGAACTGTTTTCAAGATTTCCAGGTCCATTGTCTGGGACTGCAAATATATATAAAGTGTATGTGACTGTCATCTCATTTGTGTACAGGTGTATGCTTACGCACGGTCATGGAAGATGACCAAAGCATTACTCAACATTATGCTTCGGGCTGTGTGCAGTTTGAGACTTGACATATATGTCACAACATGATTTATAACCATAGCGTAGAATACATGTTACCATAGCTCGTCCAAGACCACGTGCAACTGCCGTGTTTATGTTTCATGCGTGTTTGTCGTCAAACTGTGAAAAGTTTGATTTGTCACCTTGTTTTTGCCAGTGACATTTGTAGCTCGCACTTCAGATTTTGTTTGTTTGCTTAACGCCCAGCCGACCACGAAGGGCCATATCAGGGCGGTGCACTTCAGATTAAGCCTTCAGGTCAATTAGGGTTGACGAACCCTTTCTGCCCGTGTTCTGAGGGTTTTGTTTCTTCTCAGTTCAGAGCTCTATGCACCCTTTCTGCTGAAGCCAAATCCCCAAGGCTTATTTTTGCTCGTCTTGAAAGTTCATCCCTGTCGGTGCATGGGCTTTGAAGTGACATTTATTTCGCTGTTACAAATGTTAGAGGAAAACATGTTTAATCACAGAACAAAGTACGTGTTGCACAATGTCGATAGATGCAAATAAATCTCTCTAGCAGGGTTTAATGTCAGGCAAGGTGAGAAAATATGGTTCAAGTGTTTGAGGCGTTCATTTGCATGTTTCTGTGTCAGTACAGACAGACGGAAAGTGCTTCACAAACGGTACCATAAGGTAAAAGTAGTGGGGTAAGATCGATACATTTTACATTACTTTAACACGCCCCAGACACAAAAGAAAAACCCCAGACAGAAAGACAGATAGACGTAAAACAGACTCTCTCTCACTCTCTCTCTCTCTCTCTCTCTCTCTCTCTCTCTCTCTCTCTCTCTCTCTCTCTCTCTCTCTCTCTCTCTCTCTCTCTCTCTCACACACACGCACACATACACATGTACAAACATACACATGCACAAACACACACACATACATACACACACACACACATACACACACACACACTTACACACACACACACACACACACACACACACACACACACACACACACACACACAAACACCTTTCCCCCACTACTGTTACCATAACAATACAATCCGAAAAACTAATGGACCGTGACCAGGGTCAGCAAGTGATGTCCACCTGCCCCCGGTCACTCAACCGTGAAGATGGTCAGTCCTGATTTCTCTTGTCAGATTTCTTTTTCTTGACCTAGTGTAGAGTTGCTTTGGTAGCCGACCTCCCCTGCCATGAATAAATTATGCTTGGGCGGTTGTGTTTGTGATCGTTATTAGGTGGTGGTGGAGGTGTGTGTATGTGAGTGGGAGTCAGTGAGAGAGAAAGAGAGAGAGAGGGTGATGGAGAGAACGAACGAACAAACGATCGAAAATGGAGATTTTACGCTAACGCCTGGTCTTATATATGACTAAGTGCCAAAAGGTGCGCACGAAAAGCGGACAAAGGGGCTAAAAAATAAAAGTTGACAAACACGACTGATATTGTGATTTTTGTTAAGACAACAGATGCTGGAACCCAATTACGAAAAGAAAAGATAAATTTACCCAAATGATTTTACAAATAACGATAATTTTGTTCGTTATATCATTCAAAACAGCACTGAGTCATAGCATTAAGGTTATCTCGCACGTTTTTAAAGCTAGGGCTTTGAAACTTGGCACACAACCAAAGTATAATGACCTCCAGGTATGGTGCACATCACATTAAACAACATTGAATTTCAAGGTCACAGCGAGGTTAAATTTCCTTTGCAAACTGGAAAATTGTCGTTGTCACGTCTTACATGTTTTAATACGAGATCAGTTAGACTTTACATACTTCACATACTTTCAGCATTTTTATAAAACCTCATTAAAAGTGACCTGCTGGTTAATCTTTGTCAAAGTTCAAGGTCACAGCGGGGTCACATCTGGTCCAAATGTGGAATATTTTCAATTTATTCAGCGCGTTTATAGCACGAGCTTTGAAAATACACACAGTTCTAGTGTATAATGTTCACACACGATTAAAGTCTGGTTGAAAAAGTCAAGGTCACAGCAGGGTCGCGTTGAGGTCAAACATATACATTTTTCAATGAGGTTTTCTCATATGTTTTTGAAACTAGGGCCTTGAAACTTGGCATACTATGCAAGTTAAATTAAACCTCATCAAATTCCAAGGTCACAGTAAGGTTAAAGATCCTTTAAGGATATTTTCTAAAAAAGGTGACCGCCTGGTTAATGTTTGTCAAATTTCAAAGTCACAGCAGTGCCATCTGGCTTAAACTTTGAAAAATTGTCAATTTCTTCAACTAGTTTTATAGTGTTTGAAGTCATTCACACATGATGAAAGTCTGGTTGATAAAATCAAACGTCAAGGTCGCAGCGAGGTCGCATTGAAGTCAGACACATACAATTGTCATTTTCACGAACGCCTTTTAAGCAACACCTTTGAAACTTCACACATTCCAAAGTTTTGATGTTGTTTGGTTATAATCAAAGTGTGGTCAATTTCCATGATTGAGAGCATTCAGAGGGGTCAAGTTGAGGTCACACAAAAAGTGATAATCTTTATAAGACTCACGTTTGCTGCTATTGCTCACTTGACATTGGTGAAAGTGCTTATTTTATAATTGTTGATCTTGATGTTTTGACCAATTAATATTACCAGGATCAACCATACCAGATTTCAAAGTCCAGAAGTTGTCAAACCTCAAACCTGTTGGAAGTTTCAAAGATTTAAGCATCAACAAATTTCTATTTGATTTGACCTTAAATAACAGATTTGACCTTAAATCTTAAAACAGATCAACCAGACTTTGGTTTTATATAAATTGAAGTTCAATACAATTTCCTTTTTTTTTTTACCCACACGAGACCCTGCTATGACCTTCACATTTCTCAAGGATCAACCTTGAATTCTCCATGTTGAACAATCATTAAGCAAAAGCGTTGTTTGAAGTTTGAAGGTTCTAGCTTCAAAAATCTCTGAAAAAATATGTTTCATCCGTTTTCTGAACCACATGTGACCCAGCCGTGACCTTGAAATCTGACAAGGGTCAACAAGACTTTTACCAGGCATGGGGGCGATTAAACCCCAAATGTGTGTGAAGTTTCAAGGTTTCAACTTAAAAAACGTCTGAGAAAAATATACATTTTCCTTTTTGGACAATGTGTTGCACGCAAGACAACGCTCGTGTTATCATTCTTTTACTTTAAGGTCGACTTGCGTGCCCGCTCTTTCGCTAATCTCAATTAAAATTCATCTTGGAAGTTCGGTTTTATTACGCTTTTAATTAAGAAGATTAAACTAAGACAACAAATAGTTAGTTTTACCCATTAAACTCGATAAGGTAGTGACATTTTATGTTGAACGCAAGATGGTGTCGCACGCAAGATCTGAAAAGATGTTGACGACATAATTTCAACACTTGATAGCGCATTCGTGGTTCGTGATTTCTTCACAAATTTTGAACACAGAATGTGTCACGTGGTTCCGTAGATGAAGTAGATCTTTGTACATGTAAATTTTGTTTTTAAAAGAAAATAACCGTTAATTACCGAACATTTTGTCGCACGCAAGATATGACGAAATTTTCAAATCGTTTTCAAAAATGCTGTTCTAAAGTTCTGCAGTCTTTGCTGGATTACTTGAAAGACAGCAGTTTGATACACCGTTATCGCTTGACGTGTCGACATCAATTCCAGAGTTTTTGAAAAAGAAATTTAGTAAATATCTGCGATTGAAAAATGTATGCCGTGATGACGACACATCTTGCGTGCGACACCTTAAAATTCGGTTATCGAAAAAAAAAAATTCTCTCGAGATTTAGATTTGACGTTTGGTCTCGTCTGTAAAGCGATGTTTCAGGCATTCAATCAAACTAAATGCAATTCATTTGTGCTTCTTGTTATTTTTCTGTGGCATATTCAAAACACGAAGTATCACGATGTCCGTTTTCAGATGGCCGGTTTTGGCGTTATTTTTGACTTTAAACAAAGATAACTTCAAAACCGTTCAAGTCAGACACACGAAATTATGTCCACTATCTCTGCGCACATTCATCCACACACACACCAATTTTCAGCAGACACACGTTTTTAGAAACATTTTTATTGTAAAACAAAGTCGTCTTCTGTTCTGTGAGCACCTTTTGGCACTTAGTCATATAACAATCTGTCCCTGATAAAACTACGACGTAAAAATGGAGACAACCAAAAAGAAAACAAACACGAACACAAAATCAAATGTTAATTCTACAATATTACCTATCCAAAACAGAGAGAGAGAGAGAGACCGGCACGGTTGGCCTAGTTGTAAGGCGTCCGCCCCGTGATCGGGAGGTCGTGGGTTCGAACCCCGGCCGGGTCATACCTAAGACTTTAAAATTGGCAATCTAGTGGCTGCTCCGCCTGGCGTCTGGCATTATGGGGTTTGTGCTAGGACTGTCCGGTGTCAGAATAATGTGACTGGGTGAGACATGAAGCCTGTGCTGAGACTTCTGTCTTGTGTGTTGCGCACGTTATATGTCAAAGCAGCACCGCCCTGATATGGCCATTCGTGGTCGGCTGGGCGTTAAGCAAACAAACAAAAGAGAGAGAGAGAGAGAGAGAGAGAGAGAGAGAGAGAGAGAGAGAGAGAGAGAGAGAGAGAGACGTACGCGGAGAGAGAGAGAGAGCGAGAGTAAGAGAAAGAAAATGAGAGAGAGAAAGAGACGTACAGAGAGAAAGAGAGAGAGAGAGAGAGAGAGAGAGAGAGAGAGAGAGAGAGAGAGAGAGAGAGAGAAAAGAGAAACGTACAGAGAAAGAGAGAGACGTACGGAGAGAGAGAGAGAGAGAGAGAGAGAGAGAGAGAGACGTATACTGAGAAAGAAAGAGAGAGGGGGAGAGACGGACAGAGAGAGAGACAGACAGACAGACAGACAGACAGACAGAGAGAGCTCGCAATATTAAAAATCATAAGGACAAGATAAAGAGAGACAAAAGGTGAGAGAGAGTGGCGGACAAGGAGGAGACAAAATCTAAACCGAATGAATTCCTCTTGTTGGGTGAGATCCTGGTTTCTTCTTGTCCCTCCTCTTCTCTGTACTTTTCTGTTCTGTTTTCGGGTCTTTTTGCTTTTCTTTTGTGTGTAGTTTTTTCTGTGTTTCCTTTAACGCACACACCGCGAAATCCTGGTCAGCTTTTCCTGTCTAAAGCTGGATTCTCGGCGGAAAATTGTATTGGGTCTTTAATGAACTTCGCCATTTTTCTGTCTCTTTTTTTCCCGATTGAATGAAAACTCTTTTCTTCTCTCCTAACGCGCGTTTAATTTGACCTGACGGCTGATTTATTATTTGAATTCGCCATCTTCCTGGTCTGCCCAATATCCCCCGACTTCCTTCTTGACTTTAACGAAATCTACATGTCTTTGTTTGTTTGTGTGTATGTGTGTGTGTGTGTGTGTGTGTGTGTGTGTGTGTGTGTGTGTGTGTGTGTGTGTTAGTGGGTGTATGGTTGCGTGCGTGCGCCTCTCTCTCTCACCCTCTCTCTCTCCCTCTCTCTCTCTCTCTCTCTCTCTCTCACCCTCTCTCTATCTCTCTCTCTCTGTCTCTCTCTCTCACCCTCTCTCTGTCTCTCTCTCTCTGTCTCTGTCTCTCTCACCCTCTCTCTCTCTCTCTCTCTCTCACTCTCTCTCTCTCACCCTCTCACCCTCTCTCTCTCTCTCTCTCACTCTCTCTCACTCTCTTTCTCTCTCTTTCTCTCTCTCTCTCTCTTTTTCTCTCTCTCTCTCTTTCTCT
Organism: Littorina saxatilis; assembly: GCF_037325665.1. Lineage (NCBI taxonomy): Eukaryota > Metazoa > Mollusca > Gastropoda > Littorinimorpha > Littorinidae > Littorina > Littorina saxatilis. Next base: position 42,941 of record NW_027127303.1, read on the forward strand.
CTCTCTCTCTTTCTCTCTCTCTCTCTCTCTCTCTCTCTCTCTCTCTCTCTCTCTCTCTCTCTCTCTCTCAACCAATCTCTTCAAACAAGTATAGATGAGATGACAGAATGGTGCACCACTAATGCAATGCTTATTCACCCTGTTAAGACGAAAAGTATGGTGATTACAACTAGACAAAAACACCAATTAAAACCCTTACAGCTTCAACTGTCAATTGATTCAACTCAAGTGCCACAAGTTAAAGAGCATAAATTATTAGGGGTTACCGTTGATCAAGAATTGAAATGGCAAACTCACTTGAGTAAAATGTGCAAATTAGTATCTAAAAATTTGTACTTATTGTCTAAATTAAGACATTATGCCGATGTGGAAGCACTCAAGTTGTTTTATTACGCCCACATAATGCCCCATATCAACTTTGCTTCAACACTTTGGGATAACTGCAGTGATGTTCATCTCAAACGACTCAATTCTCTTCATCGCCGTGCTGCAAAACTAATTCTGCATGAGTCAAATAAGCCAACAGATGATAAATTAAAGCTCCTTAATTTCCTTCCCTTGAAAGATCAGTTGACGCTAAACAAGGCTGTCTTTATGTACAAAGTAATTAACAATAATGTTCCTGGATATTTAAAATCACATTTCAGACATGCCACAAAAAGATATGGGTCCCAGAACCTGATTCCCCCCATCCCTCGTCTAGACTTGTATAAGTCAAGTTTAGCCTTCTCAGGAGCGTCTCTATGGAGTTCCATACCCCTACCCCTCCGAAATGCCTCCTCTGTGAAAACGTTTAGGCGCCAGTTTCATTCCCGCTTAATGGGTAAATAGAACACTTTTCATGTCTGATATTTTAGTGCTTTTTACATTTAGTCAAGTTATGTTTGTATTTTGATTTGTTCTTTATGTGTATGTATTGATAATGATATACATGCAAATGATTGGGACAATTCCTCCCCACATTTGTTTTCTCCCTTTTGTTATTAGTTGTTTTGGATGTTTATATGCAATGCATTATTGCAACTATGCTGCAATTTCCACACTATATTGTTTTTCCCATTTTTGAGTGTGTATACAAAACCATAACCCTTTTCCCTTTTACTATTTACATTATGTACGTCTGTAAGAAACAATAACCTTGTCAATTTTACTATCTATATTCTGTGCGTCTGTATTAAGTGTTTGTATAAGGGACAGGTTGTAAGATTAGGCTTTGCCTAAAACCTCTATCCTTTGGTAATAAAGTTCAGTTTCAGTTTCTCTCTCTCTCTCT
>NW_027127304.1:0-2500 GCF_037325665.1 Littorina saxatilis
TTAATAAACTTGTTTCTGAGAAGAAAGATACCGCTTCCTTATGGAGAGCAATAAACGAAGTAACTGCAAAATCTAAAACCCGTCAACATTCAACTTCGGTTGGTATTTCACCCAGTGCCTTTAATGATTATTTCTTATCTCTTCCTAGTAAGCTTTTGGAGTCTACCTATAGGGAAAATGACAAAAGCGAGTATGAATGCCCACAATTTCTTCAATTATTTTGCCAGGCTAATATGAAAGAAGTTGAACCTTTTAACATCCCATTCATTGCAGTCCACGAAGTCGGGCGACTAATAACTGACTTGAGTAAAAAGTCAATGGGACCCGATAACATACCCGCTTCCTTACTCAAGTTAGCGTTACCCTTTCTTGTTGAGCCAATTACGTATGCGTACAACTTATGTATTGACCGAAATGTGTTTCCAGAAATGTTTAAAACCGCAAAAGTAATTCCACTTCCCAAAACAAAAGACTTAACCGACATAAACAATTTTAGGCCAATTTCGCTATTGTCTGTTCTATCAAAACCATTTGAAAAACATGTACAAAAGTGCTTGCTTCTGCACATGGAAAGCCGTGGTCTTTTCGCTCCATCTCAATCAGGATTTCGCCCTAAACATTCGTGTCACACAGCTCTCGTTAAACTATGCGATACATGGCTCTCTGCCATTAACCATTCGGAAACAGTCGGCGCCGTCTTCCTCGATTTTAAGAAAGCGTTTGATATTGTTGATCACACAATTCTGTTAAAGAAATTATCTTGTTATTTAGGCGACGCATCCTACTTACCTTTTTTTCGTTCTTATTTAGCGAACAGAACGCAGTTTGTCTCCCTTAGTGGTAATCGTTCTTCGATAGGACGGCTCATGCACGGCGTCCCACAAGGATCAGTTTTGGGCCCACTTTTATTTTGCATTTACATTAACGATCTACCACTCTATATATCAGACAAGACGGTTATTAATGACCTTTTCGCAGACGACTCGTCTCTTTACACGTCCGGTAAAAGTTTACAATCTATTGAAACCTCTCTTCAAACGAGTTTGAACAACATATTTGATTGGTGTAAACAAAACTCAATGATTATACACCCAGGCAAAACTAAATGCATGGTGATCACAACACGACAGAAACACCAACTCGCTCCTCTGAATCTTCATCTCAGTTTAAATGAGTCACCCATTGAGCAAGTAACCAGCCATCGTGTTCTCGGGGTCACCATAGACGCTGAATTAAAGTGGCAGTCCCACCTCAACCGTGTTACCAAAACCTTATCTAAAAACTTGTTCCTTCTCTCCAAATTAAAGCATTACGCTGATACCTCAGCACTCAAGTTGTTTTATTTTGGTCATATTTTACCTCACCTGAATTATGCATCTACACTTTGGGATGGTTGTAGCGATGTTCACTTAAAAAAAGTCAATTCTCTTCACCGTCGCGCAGCTAAACTTATCATGCCGGGTCCACAAACATCAACAGATCAAAAGCTTAGCAGCCTTAATTTTCTATCACTTAAAGATCAGTTATTATTTAATAAGGCTCTTTTAATGTTTAAGGTACAAATAAACGAGACCCCACAGTACATGCGATCATTATTTCAGAAAGCAACAGACAGATATGGCTCAAACAAATTAATTTCCCCGCTACCCCGTATTGATTTATATAAAACCAGTTTAGCGTTTTCGGGCTCAACAATTTGGAATTCGCTACCATGTGAGATAAAGGGGTCAAGCACGATTAAACACTTCAAAGCGCAGCTTCGCAAATATCTGTTGTCACGAACAGTTACATTCTGAAGCTGTTTCTAGCAAGAATGCATTGCTATCACTAACCTCTATATATTTTGTTGATGATGATAATGATGTCGACGATGATGATGATGATGATGATGATGATGAAGTTGTTGTTGTGTGTGTGTGTCCGTGTGCGTGTGTGTGTGTGTGTGTGTGTGTGTGTGTATGTGTGTGTGCGTGCGTGTATGTGTGTGTGCGCATATGTGTATGTGTGTGTGTGTGTATGTATGTATGTATGTATGTGTGTGTGTGTGTGTGTGTGTGTGTGAGTGTGTGTGCGTGTGTGTGTATGTATGTGTGTGTGTGTTTGAGGTTTTGTGAGGGTGTGTTTGGGCGTGTGTGTGTGTGTTTGGGTGTGTGTGTGTGTGTGTGTGTGTGTGTGTGAGTGTGTGTGTTGTATTGAGTGCGAACGTGATTGCAGGCATGCGGCGCGCGTGTGTGTGCGAGTCGACTTTTCTTTTCCTTTGTATTATCTTGACATACATGTACATTTCAATGTTCTATTATGCATTATGTAGTCGTATAGGTAATGTTGTAGTTAGTAATACTGTATGATTGCGATTGACAATTGTCCTTTTATTGTCTTTATCTTTATGTCTTCGTTCAGCAGGGACAGATTGTAAGACTAGGCGTGAGCCTAAAATCTCCATCCTTGAGTAATAAAGTTCGTTCGTTCGTTCTCTCTCTTTTCTGTCTCTGTCTGTCTG